>NW_027658412.1:0-196112 GCF_041902795.1 Electrophorus electricus
TTGCTGGCCAACCTGTTTATAGACAGATTTTCAACCCATTTGCTACACTGTGTACATATTTGCACAGGCGCTTTTCTCTGCTCTGGGTACCTGAGGCACGTAGTACTGGAGTACGTAGTACTGGCCGGTCTGGGATGAGGTGAAGGGCATGGGCGTCAGGAACATCATGATGGGCTGGCCGGACACGGGTCGAAAGGAAGCGCTGTTACTTGGAATGGCAGGCTGGGCTGTCTGCATCTGAGGGATCTGGAAAAGCTGGGAGAGGAGAGGAGTGGAGAGTGAGGATCACAGAGCAGCGTGGCGTATGCCGCAGCAGCCGGCTCAGACGCTCGGAGTGAAGACTTTAGTCAAGAGTTGAGTCGTGGACTCTACAGCAGTTGTACTGGGAATTTTGAGGAGATATATACATAAAAAAAAAAGTTTAACATTTTCAAGGGATTTTGAATGTCCTGTTATGCTAGGCATGCAAGATACAAAAAGAAAAATCTTTCAAGAGTCTGTTTCACATGCATGGCACTAATACAAGGGTGAATGAACTAGCATGAAAAATTAAACAATTACAATGATGGATGCAGCTAATTAGCCATGATTGCAGGAGAGGGGATATATATGTAAAAGACAACTAATCTTGAATGTAAATTTGTACCAATAACCTGAGTCTATCAAAGCCAATGCTGACAAAATATGACATGAGCTAGAATTCAGAATGTGACAAAACCCCCATCCCAGTTGGCTTTGATGCTCAGAATGGGAACATAGTGAGGGAATTCCTTCTACATGAGAAACAGTAAAATGAGCCTAAGAGGTGATTCTCACATACTGTCTCCCACCGAGCTGTTGCCATCTTAACATTTTCTGGACATAAAATCCTCCCTCCAGCAGTTATGCAGGCAGGCAGAAATGAACCTTTGTATGGGCTCCTGGGTAATGGAGCAGCCATACCATGTCCAAAACAGATTATTAAAAAGCACTGGAGTCCAAAGGAAATAAAGAGAAACAGACTAAAAAAGACTAAACATAAAAGACTAAACATAGGTGCTGGCATCCTCCGAACTGGGGAGCAGAGTGGCGCGCAGGTGCACCACTGAGCTACTGGAATGTCTTTCAATGCATTTTTTGAAGACTGCAAAATTACCTGAATGGATCTCAATCCTCCCTTGAATATTGAAGCAGGAACGAGAGAGAAGCTAGTGGAAGAACGCACTAATGGGTGTGGAGGGTCAGAGAGACTTCAACACGCTCACATACACTGGCACACACAATTTAAACAAATCTTTAAACAAATTTAAACCAAACCAAGTTTTGTTTTTTTTTAAATGACGGAATTGAACACTGTTGTTACAGTGGAATTGTGAGGTCAGAGGCAGAGCAAATGTGTTCCACTAACCTTCCTGGCCCTTTAAGTGCACTACTGCAGATAGACTGAAAACAAATTTCACCTAAATAAAATCACACTGTAACACTGAAAACATAAACACAGACAAGCACTGAATGAGTGGTAAAGGGCATTAAAGCCTAAGTATTACATGGAGATCACCGCTCACATTTTCAATTCTTTCCTTTGACAAAACAACTCACATCAACAGCCAAGGCACTGCACTGGCTTTCTAAAAGGAGATGGCAGATGGCACTATCAATTAGCTTCACTCAAAAATGGGAGAAAACAAGGAATGCGGCATGTTATGCGCTCGTGCACATAGTTCGGTCACACGTCTCTGCTATGGTCTTCCAACGTACACTGCCCTTGATATGAGGCAATATGGCCACCTACTGTAAGCTCAACCTTGGGTCACGATATCATGCAGAGCCTTCATAATACCCTATGCTTCTGTGCATGTGCTAGTCAGATTCAAGCTCAAATATCGTCTCTCTCAGCTAGCACAGCCCGGCCTCATCTGTCTACAAAACTTCCAAGAGGTCTCCGGTACACTAGACAAATGTTGCTGTTTTGTATTCACAGAGAACATTTATCCAAGTATGTGTACTGGTCAAAAAGTTGGGATGCGGCTGGGAGACAGGAATCCATCTGCCTCTGAGATTGATGTGTGAGTTGGGGAAGGGAGTGCAGTGGCTAGAACACTAAACTTGGCGAGGTTTTACCACAGGCACACAGAGGAGCATGCAGCATACAGTGGGAGGTGCTGTGCTGCGGCAGTGGACATTAGCTGCGGGTGGGCAGGATGAGAGAGCAAACTGGGGGTGGAGGGGGGTGGGGGGAGCCAGGCAGAGACTGTGGGGGCAGGATGCGTGCAGACGCATGTCACATGCTGCAGGAATCTGGACCATGTTGCTGACAAGTTCATTGAATGTTTTGAAGCCAACTACAGCACATGCATGTCTGTGTTGTATCTGGGCTTGGTGTAGTAGGGTCAAGGAAGACTTATTTTTAGCTGAAGACGTCTATCAATAGCAACACACTTAACTGCAGATAACCATATTTACTGCTAAACTTTGGCTGACATCTCAAGTGAGGCGCACTTCATACAGAATGAATACAAGAGTTAATTTACTGTCTTGTGCAATTCAATATAACAAGCTCATGGTTCATTGCAGGTGGAGCCACCGTCCTTGTTGATTGAAAACCTTAAGAAGCAGAAGCAACAGTCCTATTCCAAGCTAGAGAAAAAAGGCACAGGACTCTCACACAGCAGACTCTGAAATGGAAGATCTCTCACATTAAGGTATGGCTATGCAGCCTTGAATTTTTATCTCCAGACATTCTTGTGTGGTTCCTAGATTTTTCCCACATTCCAGTCCTTTTCTCAAGTACACTTTAAATAGAAAATAAAGTAATTAATTGAAGGGAATAGCCGGTGCCATCTTTATTCTGAGCTCAATGTTGCATACAGACGAGGTATTGTCCACAGAATGTCTAACAGTCTCAGGTGGGTTCAATCTTTATACATTTTCATCAAGTTACAAAACCATTTTTTATTAAAATTGTATCTTTAGGTGGTATCCTGGCCTCAATCTCGGACTTGCCACAGAGGCCATATTTGGTCATTCTCACTTCCTGCTTACTTCTGAAGCCTAATTTGGTCTTTTACAATTCCTGCCATCATATTATTACATTAATAATTTCATTTTATTACCTCACTTGAGTACACCTCTGGCTGGATTTTGAACCACTTGGTTGTAATCCTAAATGAATCATGAATGATGCAATCAAAGGATCACTGCTTGAAGCCAAGCAAAAAAGTTTGATTTTTCACATTCACAGACATGAAGAACCAGCAGGACGAACCAAGACTGATGTGAACTGTGTGGGAAAGTAGACTTTGCACATACTGTAGAACAAAACCGCTTTGATGAAGTTGTAAGCAAAGAGGTATTAAGAACATAAGCCTGTGTAAATCCTGATAAGCAATTGTAGTTCAGAAGTGTTTGAATATGTGTATTGTTTGTTTGTATTTTCACAGGCCAAAAACAAGTACTGATTAGCAAGATTTACTACCTCCCAGTACACCATTTCTTTTTACTGCCTGAGTAGATGTTGATGGAAGTCAAAAGGCCAACAGAAGCAACAGCCATCTGGTGGTTGCTTCCAGACTACCAGGTCAGCTTGATATTCTCTATTGCCTCTCTCTGGCAGAAGACCCACCAGGTCATTCCACATTTGCATAGTTTTGGTGATGCTCTTTGCTTTGGCTTCAGTGTCACTTTGGTGGGCTTCTTTGGATGGGATGATTCCCCCGCTGAGAGTGTGCGGGCTGTTGTGGAGAGAGGATGTGTCTCCAGAGTCACATCCAGACCCACATATGGCCACCGCAACCAGAAAAGCACAGGTGAGGAAGGTAAGGCTTCTGAGAGCTACCAGCCAAGCAGGTGTGGACAGAAAAGAGGTGCTCTGTAGCAAAGAGAAAGGAAGCTGATTGCTTGGTATGTAAAAGGACAGAAACCTGGAAGCTGGTGTGGATAGTATGAAACCCACCAAAAATGAAAACAACAGCTTCATTTGGAAAAAAAAACAAAAAACCCAACAAAATGCAGCAAGAGAGAACAGGTCTTTGCTCATCTTAGATAAATCAGTGTTTGATATAATCAATGCTTAAAAAAGCAAGGTAGCCAGGAACAAAAAAGTAACCAAAAGTATTCAAGGTGAAATGTGCAGTGTATTGGCTCAGTCATTTCAACTGTTCCCCATTTTTTTTATATCAATTTTCATCTCTGACAAGGAAGATGTGGAGGGGAACCTGGGAGGCTGTTGGACAGGGTAATGAACTGGATTGCAGGCTCAAACACTGTATGCACTTGAAGGACAGTGTTCACTGCAGTTCTGTGTACGCCTTTTTTTCTATCGTGACTTTGTATCAACCGGGAAGGAGCAACTGTCATTCACACCCAACAGGAATGCAGCTAGTTGTGACCTTGAGAATTCTTGGCTATGGAATCGCCAAAAAGTATCTTAAGCACTTTAGCACCATTCTAAGACAACCATTGACAATAATTACTCACCTTAATGAATGCTTTGTCCGCATCTTGGCTGCATCTGAGCTGGTGGTTGAAAAGCAGGGCCCGCAGCTGTCGGTTCTGGTGCTGGATGTCATACTGCTCAGCGGTCTGACAGGCACGCACAACTCGTAGGTCTGTTCAAGGTGGTGCTTGTACACCTCAATTTCCATCGTAATTGTCCTATAAAACCATTAAAAATTTGACAGAAGTTAAAAAACAGCAGAACGGTTTGTTACAACTGGAAAAAAATAAATAAGAAAAGATTGTTTGTTGTACATGAAAGTCAGTGAGCCATGAGGATAAGCCCTCTTGTCCAAAGTTCTGATCAGCAGTTATGACCTCCTAACACTGCAATCAAAATGCACGGGCAAAAGATGCATTACTGAAAAAACACTCTGCACATCTGGATTTCATGTCACCACAGTCAAAGTTGAAGGCTTTGTTCGGTGAAAAGAAAACAAATGCATCAAAGTTGGCGTTATACTCAGTAAGAACTCAGTAGAGTAAGAAACTGCAAAATACTCAGAGAACTCTGTGCATGAGTCAGTGGCTCAATAGTCCAACTAAAATCAGCCAGGACCAAAGTTTAGTTGGGCTAAACATGAGTCAACTAAATCCTTAGTCAGAGAATGATATTCTGTCTTTGCTGCTTACATGATCAGCTTCTTTCAAATAGCCATGTAAACTTAGTCAACTTAGTTATTTAGGAATAATATCAAACTACATGTGGGCCATCAGATCCTGTTTGCCCTTGAAGACCCACTCACAATCTCTGCCCAAGTCAGAGACTATTTAGAGCTATTATCTTAATTCCAGCACTGGACATGCATTACCTTGCACAGTTTCACAACTCTGGCCCTGCAATAAACCCTGCATACGTCTTAACTAAGAAGGCAACAGTTCAAATGGAAAACCTACTTCCTTTCTGGGAGTGAAGGAAGCCAGCTGCTTGATCTTCAGTGTCTGGTTGAGTCTTGGGTGCATCAAGCACAGGGACACCAGCTGATACCCCATGGTTGAGGTGCTCCATATATTGTGCAAGGATCGGTTCATTATAATCACCATTCTGCATTTTTTAACAGCAGCAACAGCATAAAATGGTTCAGTTAAGGGTGCATCATTGGAAGACTTTCACTAAAATATGTCCTCACCATGTCTCAAATACAGCAATACCTCTTAGAAGTCATTGTACTGCACACAGAATGGACAGTCCCAGCAGTTTCTGTTCCGATATGGAACCTCAGTGTTTTGATTACAGAAAAAGCAATTCACAATGGCATAAACTGGTTTCTTCCCATTGAATAGGGAGTTTATATATATAACTGAATTTGATCAAACTGTAGCAATGATTGTGAGCAAGGATCTTTCATTCTACAGCCTAAAAATGAAAGTGACAAATACATGTATGTTACAAATAAACCAAACTTGAAACTTTATATGAATAGCTTCATGTTGAATATACACAGTTAATCAGTCATTAAAAACTACATTCTATTAATACAGAATGTTTATGAAAGTTAATTTAATCTAATTAACAATAAATGAACAGTCGAATATTGTAGTTCAAACAGTCCAATAGCTGTAGTAATGGCTTAACTCATTTTGCTTATTTAGAGAGAACGATCAATTTGAAAACCCACAGGTTTGTGGATTTGGGTCTCTAAATCATACAAAAGTAGGTTTTCTATTGCTGAACAGTTAGCTAGCTAACAAACTACCAGCACCTAAACAATCAAAGTTGAAAGCTGAACAATGAAATGGTTCCACAAGGAATGGTTTATAGCCCCGAGTTTGACACTCGCTGACCTCAACTATTAGCTAGCTAAATAGCTTATCGCTGTGATAAAGCGATACAATCTTTAGCAATGAGGACATGAATAAAGTATCCTTTACAATTTTCACAATATTGTGAAAATTTAATTTGCTGGCATTGGAGGTTATTAAATATTCACAATATCAATAATAATTCCTTGGCTCACAGAATCAGACATTACATTTTTGCTGTTATGGCAGCTGTTATAAAGATCATATTTATACAGAACGCTGTTCAGTTAGTGCTAGTATTGACGAACCATTGCATAACTAATAGCGGTACAGAGACAGAAACATCATGTGTTCAGATGAATAACTTTATGTGTGTGAGACAGTCTGTGAGAGGTTTGCATTTGTGTGTGTTGCATGACTATGAGTGGAAAAACCATATAAAGGTAAAAACATTACCTCTGCAACAAGGATCTCTTCTATTTGAAGGAAAGGTTTAAGTTAGACACAGTCTCCACAGAGTAAGTTAAATCTGTCTGTGTTAAGACCAGTTGACATATCAGTGGTTTATCACTGATTATGCCTGCCACTGAGATACCACAAATTAAGGACTCCAGATTCCAAGACATAGAGTTGTGCAGTGTGAGCCATACATCAATTTGAAAATTTGAAAGTCACGTAATGTGTGCATGGCATAAGCATATCAGCAGGTCCCAAAAACATTTGCTATCAGAAATGATTTCATCATAGAAAAAAACTACAAATTCTAGACTTGAGAATGTGAGCATCAATCCCACTAACACTCACATACTAAAAGAGCACTCTACCACTTGACCTAGTTCTCCTAGAGTGGGACTTGTTTGCAGATCGGACAAAAGCTGAAGACACAGTGGAATGGCAATTCTCTAGGAGATCATACCAAATCCTGCATCCACCCTAAATATTTCATCTAGCTGTGAAGTCAAAAAAGCTTATTCCTGAAATGACAGGAATAGTTCTTGCAGATTCTGATATGCTATGCAAACACTATAAAATGTGAGCTATGTTAGATCTGGCAGCCATTGGCTCTAACTGTCTCTTTTTATTGAGTTAAGCAATGCTTACAGAATAACTTTCTATGGCTTCAAATACTTCCAAGAATTAAACCTTGCAGAGTTCTGTAGCTAGACACATTGTCTCTGTAGGTTTGACATGTTCATTTGACAAACTAGCTAAAATAGCATCTTTTGGTTTGAATAAATTGCCCCTTAGACCCAGACAAAAAATTGCTCAAAATCTTTCTGCTTATTCATGCAGCAATGACACAGATTTCCAAAGAAAGAGGACGTATGGTTAAAGCTAGAAAAAAATGCCTACTCTGTGCTCAGGCAGAAAATCTGATATTTTAAATATGTCCCTAAAAGGTTTATATTCCTTGGCTCACAGAATCAGACATTACATTTTTGTTGTTATGGCAGATTTCATGGTGTAATAGACAGCACTATGTAACTCACAGCAATAAAGCTCAGTGGACTTTGCAATTGATGATTTCGTCACTGTGTACAACTGCACTGAATTGCTCTTTAACAAAAGCTTCTCCACATTTGCTTTTGAAGTTTAATTCAAAAGTTGGCTGCAGAATAACCATTTGTCAGAGGGAACAATAAGTGTCAACTTTCACCTATGCTCGGTCGAAAAAGTGGCTGTAATCTTGTTGACACCAAGTCTACAATTTCATGGAAAGGTTCCCTTCAGTGCTGCACCAAAAACTGCAAAATGAACGGAGAAAGGTCGGTTAGCTCAGTTGGTCAGAGCGTGATGCTTATAACGCCAAGGTCATGGGTTCGATCCCCATATGGGCCATGTGGGTTTTGTTTGATGAATGACCCCTTGTCAACAAACCACCTGTTTGAACTTGTGTTGCTTATAACATTGCTTGTAAATCACAATCTGCTAAGACATGTTCCAAGTACATGAGAGTGTGTTCTTGATTACAAAACTTTACCCATGGATTTGTGCTTGTTTACAAATCTTGGACAATGCAGAGAAAAGTATGAAATCAGAGGGACTCTGGCATTAGTGTAAGGCTCTCGATCGCTGTGTGAATAGGTCAAAGAAGCAATTCCAGAGGCATGCAGACAACCTGCATCCTCCCCATCAAATTATAGCCAGTTAGGTGTCTGGCAGTGCCAGGGAGTTCAAATCCTTTAGTCTGAAATGTGTTGGGATATGATTATGCCTGCCACTGAGGTCTGACAGCTCCACAGTTGCCTTGTGAAAAGAATACAGTATAGACCGGCACCCACATACATTACTGTACACATCAGAGATCAGCGCAGGAATATCAGTTTGTAAACCCGCCAAATCTGCCCCCACAGGCTCCCTGAGTTCTACTAATCGCTCCAACACCTTGTTTCAACCTCAGTTTCTTTTTTTTTGAAGCGCATGAGGCAGCTTCAGCTATTTCCACAGGCAATCATATTAGATGTGCCATCAGTAACCAGACATGTGACTTTATTTTATTCCCCATTCTTCCATAAGAGAGGATTTCACACAGGCCAAATTTTCAGCCGTATGCGCCTGCAGGAATTTCACAACACCAAGTAGTGTAGACTTCAGAAATGTGTTGTCATCTATAAAATGGCAGGTCACAGCCAAGAAGGCATCCACATTAAGAGATGTCCACATGTCTGCTGACAAACTCATTGCAGGAATTTTCTGGACCTCAGCTTTGGCCTTCTCTTTCTCTTATTGACATTTGGCCTCAACCATGGCCTTTACAGTCTAAAGGGAAGGAAGAAAATAATTATATATATTTTTAATACTACTCTCATAATGTATCCATGTCACCACACATACCTTCCTAGTTAGGAGAATATAAGTTGAATCCAATTTTGCTACCAAGTCCCTGAAGCTTTTATCCTCAACTATGCTAAATGGCTGTGTGTCTCTAACTATCATGGGGACCAAACCCTCATCCAGCTCTTCCTTTCTGGTCACTGCTTTGTAAAGATTAGATTATACTTTGTCACCAAAAAATATAGTACTCACCAATGAAATTCACTTTATAATCCAATCCAAACTGCAAATAACATGTAAGGTGCAGAGAATAATGCAATATATATATATATATATATATATATATATATTTATGTATATAGAGTATATACACATTTTATATACATGTGCATAATAACGTTAACACCTTGTGACAACTGATAAATAAGCCAAATGACATTGGCAAGGGTGACAGTAGGAAAAACTCACTGGAATGGTGGAAGGGACTTGGAAGGTGTCAGACTCAAAAGGGAACTCATCCTCCTTCGGTTAACCCTGGATAAACCTGGGCAAAGATGAGTTGGGTAGAGGATGGCTGACAAATTGTAAGCATGAAAGATACACTACAGCATTCC
This sequence comes from Electrophorus electricus, assembly GCF_041902795.1. Taxonomy (NCBI): domain Eukaryota; kingdom Metazoa; phylum Chordata; class Actinopteri; order Gymnotiformes; family Gymnotidae; genus Electrophorus; species Electrophorus electricus. The sequence goes on from NW_027658412.1 coordinate 9,606, forward strand.
TACACAAAGACATCATAGGAGATAGAAACAGAGCACAGTTCACCTGGATAGAACACCTGGGTAGAAATACAGTAACTCATTATTATAACAGTACAAAGAAATGATATGTGGATCATCCAGGTGAGGTTCATCTGCTAATCTGCACATAAATATTGTTTGTGACAGTGCAGAATGTTGCAGGTAAATGGAGGGCAAGGTGCTGTCATTTTAAGCATTTTAAGGCAGGTCCAGGAAGGAGAAACCCCAGCAGGTAGGAAGAGTTAGTGGGGAGCACAGATAGCACAGCACTCCAGAATCATGTACTGGAGCATGGTGTGTCCACTGGGGGGAGGTGGGGTGGTTGGAAGAGCATAAAAGACTGTTGTTACTGCAAAGATTCATTTAGACCTTTCATTTGGACAGTTATTCTTTTTTTAGGGGGCGGGGGGGCATGTATTTAATGAAATAATAACGAAAAATTAATAGATGAATTCATACCAACTCAAATTTGCTGGTAAAGAAATCATTTGTAAGGTAAAAGTTATTTTAAGAGTGATGTTAAGGAATTTTTTTAAATGTTAATTATAATTTCATTAGAATAATTCTAACATCTACGGGATGATCTGAGGGTTAAAGAAAAAAGAGGTGGACCTTATGGGTAATAAAGCAAAAGTCATTATTGTAGTACAAGACCCTTTGTTCTAGCTAAGTGATCTGCTGCATCTCAGTTTGAGTCATGTAGAATTCTAAAGACAGAAAGTCTTTATTCTGGCATAAAATAAAACTGAAGGGGGAAACATACTCTGAGTTAGTACCAGTAGTTATTGATTGTACACAAAGTCCAGTATGCATCCAAATGTAATCAAGAGATATCTGTTGGTAGCTGAACATCTCCAACTCGTACAATGCAATGTTTCTTCTTTGTGTCAAATGAACTTAACAATTCAAACATCCATAACTGGCCGTGTTTCTTGCCAACATACTGGTGTTTGGACTTATGGGATTACATGTCTGTTGCCTTCAATAGCTTAGTTGGTAGAGTGGAGGACTGTAGAATTTAAAACTGTTATCCTTAGTCTGTCAGTTAAAATCTGACTCAAAGGAAGTTTGTTTTTTCACATACAAGCTTCTTTTTTAAGTGAGCAAAAAGAGCGTCCCCTGACCAGGAATCAAGCCCAAGTCGCAGTGGTGAAAGTGTTGAATCCTAGCCACTCACCCACCAGCAATAAAGCTCAGATGCTTCTGACAAACATTTTTCAAACTCTGTATTCCTAGTATACTGACGATGTTTGTATGCATACTGGACTTGGTATGCATGAGCATTAGGAGGTCATAAAGAGAGGTATTCATATTTCTTTTTATTCCACATAAAAATTAAGTTTGAAAGAGAATCCTAGCCACTAGCTCACCAGGGATAAAGGTGACAGTTTCCTCTGACATGAACATGAGCTACATTCATTGGTAACATTTTGATCGAAACCAGGCAAAAGTATTTAGTCACTAGCTGAAATAGCTCAGCTGGGTGAGTGTTAGATTGAATATCAAAAGACTCCTAGTTCAGTCCTGGGTTTTGGTAGCTGTGCAAGACCAAGCTCCTCATCAAACTGTCCTCTTTTTAAGAATATTTCATAAACTTTTACATTCCTTTCCTAAAAACGAATGACATTACTGTTTTTACGCTATTGTTAGAAGTCATAGTGTAATAGTGCTCTAGACTTTGAATTCAGTGATCCTACTTAAACTTTAGTGGAATTTGCACTTCCTTATGATATGTTTCCTCACTGCACAGAGAGCCATTTGAACATTGGCTTCTGTATAAACGCTTTTGAAATGTTTTTCATTAGTTGTCTACTGGCCAAACCACTGGACAAGGGGAGGGTAGGTGTCAGCTTGCATGTATGCTTGTGTTGGTATCCTGGTTCACACACTCCCTGTGTTTTCATGGAATGGGGCCTACCTCAGCTTCCTTTGGCTCATGGATGGGCTTTGTCCTACCAAAAAAGGTGATGCAAATAAGTCATCTGCTTACTAAAGTTCTTGAAAATCACACTCTGCGAAGAGGCATTGCATAATGCAAAAAAACCTTCAGAAACAATACACTCTAATGACAGCAACCAACATACTTAATACAGGAGTGACCTCAGGGGTGATCTCATCCAAAGGCCACAACAGGAACAACAGGCTTAAGAAGGGACACATGAAATGACCTCAAAACACAAAAGTGAGCAGGTAAGTTGAGTTGATATGTGACTTCATTAATGTGCTTGGTAATTTCATATGGACCGATATACTTGGGACCTAACCTGCGACATGACCCCGGCTTGCGGTAGTCCTGTGTAGAGAGCCACACTCTGTCACCAGGTTGGTATATCGGGTTCTCCCCTCTGTGCCTGTCCGCAATTTCCTTATACGTTCAGAGAACTCATACAATACACTGATCTGTTTCCTCCCATACCCTTTCGCTCCGCTGCATCCACTCATCCACAGCGGGGAAACCAGCTGATATGGAAGTCCATGGGACATTTGAGGCTGATAACCTAAAATACAATAAAAAGGAGTCAAGCCAGTGGATGAACTAGTAAGTGAATTTTGGGCCATTTCTGCCAATAAGAGGAACTTGGACCGGTCTGATGGATTGTTCATATAAAAACAATGTAGGAATTGGCCATTTGACTGTGGATGTAAAACTAATAGCTACCCCGATGTGTTCAATATAGGAAGCCCAAACTCGAGATGTGAATTGATGTCCCCAATATGATATTATGTCCTCTGGGATGCCAAATATACGGAACACCTGGTTAAACAAGGCTTCCACAGTTTGGCAGGCTGTAGGCATACTCGGAAACACAATGAACCACACACCCCTGGAGAATCCATCAACTACAGTGAGGACAGAGAGGTCAGTAACGCAATCTAAGGTGATGTGAGACCAAGGACTTTCTGGTACGGGAAGAAGCATGAGCTTTCCTGTGGGTAGGGTCTTAGGCATCTTGCTTTGACTGCAAATTGAACATGAAGAAACATACTTATAAATATCGCTTGTCATAGCCCTGAACCAGCGAAGAATGAGCCCACTTAAACAGATGGTCACAGCACAAGGTAGGTAATGTTTTCCCGACAGACATTCCATTGGGATGACTGTGTCTTGTATGGCCTGTTTATTCCATCATCTATTTTATATACACTTGTCTATTTAATCATCTATTGTAACTTGGACTTGTCGTATCGTTGTGAAAGTACAGCTCCTACCCCGATGTTAGCAGCATCAGCTTCCACGACAAATGGAATGGAAGGATCAGGATGTCGACGTATGCTAGTCGTGGTAAAAGCTTCTTTCAGTTTCCTGAATGCTTGATCAGCCTCCTGATTCCAAAGTAGCTTGGTCATTGCTCCTTTCAGGAGGGCTGTGAGAGGAGCTGCAATGCTGCTAAAATTCCATATGAAGCATCGGTAAAAGTTTGCAAATCCCAAGAATCTCTGGAGTTTTTTAACTATAATAGTAATGGGCCACTGGAAGATGGCTTTGATCTTCTTATCATCCGTAGTGATTTCACCATGGCTGATCACGTATCCTAGAAAAGTTATAGTTGGAAGGTGGAAGTCACATTTCTTTCCCTTTACAAACTCAATAAACTTTTACTCTTTACTACTCAATGCATAAAGCTGTCTGTGTTTGTTTTCGGACAAAAGCTGAAGACACAGTGGAATGGCAATTCTCTAGGAGATCATACCAAATTCTGATATGCTATGCAAACACTATAAAATGTGAGCTATGTTCGATCTGGCAGCCGATGCCTAGGTCCCGCAGGAGTCTGCCTATGTTCAGTTAGAACAGGCATCAGTAAGACAATACTCGCTGTACTCACTCATTATCTTAATACTGTTCATTAAATTAAGTCAGCGGTTTATATTAAGTTTACGTCATTTGGTACGACGACTCTACAGTCTTGAATTGATTTCTGCAGTGTAATATGGATATAAATGTTAAAATGTCCTATTACAGAACACGACACCTATTGCGTTTTATATTTTATATTATATCTCTGATATGACCACTGTAACATAAAGTTGCGGTTCTAAGTACGTGAAACATTTTGATCGACTGAAATGTAGATGTATGTACATGCAATATATTTGTGAGAATGTAAATCAAACAGCTATTCTTATTCTTATGGCTAGCTAAATAGATTGCAATTTCGTCGTCTTCAAGGCATGGCATAGTGTTTATTCATTCTTTGGCATACAAAATGACGCCTTTTCACGTTGTGGAACTACAAATATGGCGGCCTTTTTTCTTTAGCGTTTTAATGACGTAAAAGCAGAGTCGCACCGTACAGTCGGGCAGGAGGATCTGGACTCATTTATTTCTTCGTATCTTCCGCCATCTAGCGGTCAATAACGGGTAGTCTTGACTTGATTTCTATCGCGTAATACTTTGGATATAAATGTTTAAATTTCCTGTTGCAGAACAGACAAAGTATAGTCAACCAGTTCTAACCTTTTGATCAAAACTTGAACTTCAAAGTAGGTGAATCTATTCCCTTAAACCAATCAGATCACAGTTCATTTACATAACATCAATGCTTTGAGTGCTTTAGATATGAGAACATCACAGTGATCTTTCTGCTCACACATCAGTCAGTCTATAATTCTGTATTATGTGTTTCTATAGCTTCCAACTTTCATGAGTTCCTTGAATCTGTGGAGAAAAGTGCAGACCAATGTAGTTTCTTATTTGTGAACATTTATACATTTATTGTAATTTATTTATCATTTAAATGTTTTATTACTTTTACTTTATAGACATAAGGACACAGAAAACAGTTCATATACTGAATGAATTGTTACAAGGTAATATTTTCTAGACTGTGTTTACCATATGTTTTTATTTCTAAACGTTAATGCAGTGTGTTAATCTGTCATACCGAGGCAAAAGGGGTGAATCTGATATACCCCTCTTCCATTGTCAACTATTCAGAGTCCTCCAGTGGAGCTCATACAACTAAAGAAACACATACAGAGGTCACTGGAGGTTCTAAGTTACATCTAAAGTGGTCTAGTAGTGACGTTGCGAGGATAAGCAGGATGCGGGGACGAGGCACGATGAAACGCACTTTTATTTTTGCAAACATGCAAAACATACAACAAAGCTCAAATAATATGCACATCTCAAACACCAACACACATACTATGACACACGAGACATATATACACCCAAGCCGATTACACATAACAGAGAACAGGTGAACGGCACGAGAGGGTGTGGCAACACAGACGAACACACACACACCAAGATGTTTGAGGAGGGGGCGGGGCCACAACATGACACTAAGCCTGTACACACTGTTCCAACACTACCCTGTAGGGCACCATCTCCATGGAAGTATATTTTTAAAAGCATGTTTGATAACCATATTTATACTGGAACAATTTAATCAAATGAGTTGTGTTTTTTGTTCCTCTCTAAGACGGTTCGGATGCCGATATTGAGATTTGAGTCTGAGCAAGTTGAGAAACCCACTGTGAGGGTTTCTGGGTGCTCTGGAGGAGCACCCAGAAGTCGTACACCTGCACCATGCCTGAGACCCCTCTGCCCCTGACACAATTGCCCAGGAATGTGGGCATGTACCTAGACTATGAGGATGGACAGCTGTCTTTCTATTACATACTAACATATCTACATATTTATCGGAAACCTCCGGGAGAAGAAGCTGTATCCCCTCTTTGCGCTGCTGGACAGACACACTTATGACACTGTACTCATCAAAAGCAGCACCAGAGATGCACTGAGTCATATCCCGCTACACACCTCTCAGACCAGCTTGTTTGCACATTTTGTCATAAAACTTAAGATGTCATTTGTTGCTGTTATATATAAAATTACCAAATTAAAAAATAAATAAATCAAAAAGTACTTGTGGCTAGAGAAGCACAGCCAATCACATAAACAAGATATAATGTCAGTAATGTTGCGGCAGGTGTTTCAAATGTGCCCAGACTCATATTCAAAAATATCCATGTTTCAACAGTTTGAAGGTGGCCATGACACTAACAGTCTGGTGGAAATTCCACAAGATATCAAACTCCACACTCACACGAACTATTCATTCTCCCATTTGGAACAATCCAGGTTTTACCATGAACAAAAATATTAAACTTTACATCTTGGATAGAAAAAGGCATTACAAACCTTAAACATATTTATCCTAAGACTTGTTTCATGTCACGCCCACAACTAGCCCCAAAATATGCTATAGAAAGCCCCCAGTTCCTACAATACCATCAGCTAAGATCACCTATGTGTTCAAAAATCAATTCCGATACCTACATCCTTATCAGAATTTATAAACAAGCATTCTTAATACAAAAAACCTATTATCTAAGATATACAAAATAATAGTGAAATCAAATCTCACAGTTACTCTCCCATCGAGACAATAGGAGGAACATTTATTACTAGCCCCCGGCGCTGCAGTTTGGATTGAAATGTGTAATAATAATTACCACATGACAGCAACACTAACCTACAATGCATTCAGTACAAAATAATACAGAGTACATTATACTACACATTGGATGTTTAAAATTGGTTTCACAAGCTCAGCAATCTGTACATACTTTACTCAAATCACAGTTGACGATTACATTCACGCCACGTGGCAGAGCACACCTATCAAGCAATTTTGGCAAGTCGTCATCAAGTTCGAGTTCAAGTTCAAGTGGTTTTATTGTCATTTCAGGTATATATACAAGTACACAACAAAAACGAGACAACGTTCCTCCAGGGCCATGGTGCAACATAAAAACAACAGTGCAACAGACAACATGCTACACAAGTGCAAACAGTCCAATATAGTGCATCACCAACATATCCCATGCTTTAAATAACCATATCCATCCAACACCATCTTTATGTCTCCTAGGAGACATATCATCAACCAATATGACAGGATACTATGTATAACATTATTATATTGATATAATAAAAATATTCTTGCAAAAAAACAACAAACAAAAAAACATACTCATGAACTGGAAAACAAAAAATAATATTAGTGTCACCCAATAGAAAAATCTATTGATAGAGTATATATATCAATAGAATAATTCTCAGAATTAATCAATAACAGAACCAATAATCTAGACTGGACACCTTTGATAAAATCCATACAGGGCCAATCCATAAACGATAAATATCACATTCTAATACGTGTACATATACAATCCAACATACATGTACAAACACATAACCATATACATAGATACATACATACATACATACATACATACACACACACACACACACACACACACACACACACACACACACACACACACACACACACATTATTCCTGTAATGGTGCAGATGGCGAATACTTAAAAATATTATATATACATTTTGCGTTTGTCTGTTCATCTGTCTGTCTTATTTTGAATAATAAAGCTCTAAAGGTCCATTGATGGGGGGTAATAAATTCATATATTTATTTCTCCAGATTTCTAACTCTGAGAGAAAAAAAACGTCCTTTTACAAATTGTACCTCATTGTGGACCTCGGCTAGGTTTACATTCCAGGTGATTATTTTTAAGTTATAAATAAAAATAAATAAAAAATAAAGTGTAACAGTTCCCGATGAGGCGGTATGGTGGTAGCGGGCCAAAAAAATCAAAATCTTCAATATGTCGCATGTAATTTACTCTAAATAAAAAGATTTAGATATGATTTACATACGAGTTATATTTTTAGGCCTACTAAATGTATACTTTAAATACATTTATTAATTAGCACAGATAATATATCTGCTCTTTATACTTGGATTTCTAACCTACATATTTAAAAATTTAACTGATGTATTTATTTCTGCAGATTTCTAACTCTGAGAGAAAAAGACGTCCTTTTACAAATTGCACCTCGTTGTGGAACTCTACTAGGTTTAATTCCAGGCGAGTATTTTTAAGAGGCTAGATTTGTGCTCACAAGCTGCGATGGTGGTTTTTTCATAGCTTCTAAAAGAAGAGGCTGTGGTCAGGGTGGAGTGAATCTTTGATAACCAAGATTGTTGTTGTTTTGGCCTTCGAATAGACAATGGCATTACCCAGTGTCAGGTCTTTCTCAGTAAACTGCAGAGAATGATATAGAGGGCAAGAAATGGTCAAGCACAGTTTAATTGGGTGTGTGTCTGTGAAAAACACTAGAGCTCTCTGATACATTTTTGGTTCAAGATTTAAATAAGATTTAAATGCAAATAAACTGCAAACACAATTACTTTTAGAAGTATCATCCAGTTTGTTTTCACAATTGCCAAAATGTAATGAATCACAGCCAGTGTTCTAAAACAGAGCTGGAATGTATTCCTGGCTGATGTGCCCTGTTTCTGGTTATATAAAAAAATAAAAATAAATTAAAAAAAAATTGGTGGATGAATTTTCAATGAAAGTGCTTCACTCAGCAGCCATTAATGATTCTTATATCCAGTATGAATAAATTGAAATTCCTATCCTCGTATCAGGTGCAGCAATTATGTGTAACAATTGTGAAGCAAAAAAGCAAAAGCAAAATTGTAATATAACAATATAGGTAATATAGAACTTGATCTAATGATATTAATTAGACTATGCAAATAACACAACTACTTCGGTAGCACATCATTTATGCCTGTTGAATAGGCAGTTTTCTGCTTTGCAGATACTTGAAATCTTTTACTAATCTTTCCCCAAATCCAGTAGGAGCTGCCTTTTACATTAACATGCCAGGATACACACTCACTGGATGTTTAATCTTTCTAGTGGTTAAGCTATATTCTTATAGTCAAGAAAGATATTTTTTAATTATTAATCAGTTAAAAGGATTTCTTACTGTAGGCCTATTATAAACAACATGGAGGAAATAAAAATAAAAATACTTGAGTTAGACAGTGGACACAGGTTGCTAATAAATCAAGTAAATGAAACTGGATGGACTGCTTAATTATGTAACAACACAACATTTATGGCGACGAAGATGTTTCACACATATACATTCTTACGTGATGCTGACCTCGATATCCATATTTCACATTGATACTGTAACACTATAGATGAACCTAAACCTCACATTCTCGTCACGTTGATAAGCTTTTTGAAAGTTTAATCATGATCAAAGATCATAATCTTTGTTTTCTAAGTGTGTTTCCAAATTGCCTTTGACTGCTGTATGCCTAATTGTGGCATTTAGCACCTCATTTCGTCTCTAATTTTTGACATGTACTCTTGACATAAGTCAAGAAGTCAAGAAGTAATAAATGCATGGACTACCTTTTCTGCATTATGTGTGGAGAGCATGTTCCTAATCTTTGAAATGTTTCTAAGGTGGAGAAAGGGGGTCCTAGAAACATTATTTATTTACGTGAGCTTCGAACGAGAGACTGGGATCCATAACTCCAAGATCTTTAACTGTTAGAGAAGATTTGATTGGGAGACCATTGAGGTTCATTGAGTAATTAGAGAGTGGAGACGTAGCTGACTCTGGGCTTAATAGAAATACCTCTGAATGTCTCTGAATGTTAGAAATTAATTAAAAATACTAATGTCAATGTATTTACAACGCATGTATTTAGGACGTAATTTTTTCAATCACAACAAAATATGTTGTTGTATTTTTTGCATTATGCTTACTACAGAATTAACAGTCAACTGTTCAGTGACTTTGCATGCAGAGTTGTAACACTGCTTATTACTAGAACTGTGGCTAGAATCAAAATCAACGCTAGTGTCGTTCCTAAATCCCCAATCAGCTAGTCGTAAAGTTAACATTCAAATAGAAAATAAAGATGCAGACTTCAGAATTAGTTAAAGAGAATAGCTGAGAGAATAGAATAAATTATCCGTTACTACCCCTGTCTTTTATCATCCCTCCATCCCTCCATCCCATGCCATCTTCCTCTATTACTGGCTTTTCTATTTTGTTCTGGTATCTCCTTATCTCTTTTTAAAAAAAACATTGGCCAAAAGACTAACGAAAACACTGACATACTTAAGACCTTTAATATTTTTTTAAAATATAACATTAAAAGGAGAATGTTACTTATTTCACCCTGACTGTCCACTTATATATCTGTTTTGAGTATGATTTTCCTTGTTCAAGTGAAAACAGTAACAAATGTAGCATGCTTTGATGAAATCCATCCTCATGTAAAAGATGTATTGTCCCAATCATAGTAAGTGAAAACTATGACATAAAAAACTTTCTTTACCTAATATAAGCAGGCAATTATCTTTTAATTTGACCTACCCCAGTAAATCACGGTATCTAAGTTGATGAATAACAGGAATAATCACAAACTTCTAATGAAGCAATGTAATATATAATTACAATTATAAAGGACTAATTTGGTTTGTCTCCCCCAAAGCCATTAGAATGTTCTTTATATAACAAGTGAAAATGACCTACACCAATGTGATATACAAACCAATCCTGCTTTTATTACACAGAAGAGCTGAGCAATTATGGGGAGGCACCCTAAAAAGTTGAGGGTGGAATTACCTGTCAATAAACAAAGTACAGAATAGAAAAGCAAAACTATTCTGTTGCATCGTCTTTGAAATGACTGCAAGGAAAATGTTGATATGAATAAATGCTTGCATTCCTTTCTGATACAAGTCAAAAAATATCTTTAAAGTGGCTCAAACATAAGAACTATGTGTATTCCTTCAAAAACATATACAAACCAATGAAAAAATCTCCCCTAATATGTGTATATACACAAGTGTCTGTGGGAGCCCCAAAGCTATATTATGCATTCAAATAACAAAATATATATCACAGTCCCTACAAAAAATGAAAGTAAAAAAGCTAACAAACAACAAAAAGGGGAAAATCATAAATGAAAATATCCCAAAAATAATTTACTAATGTCATGTTTGTAAGCAGCCCTGCTTTCCTGCTTCCTAAAATGGTGACATATTTTAGGTACTCAGGCCACTGGAAACAAAAATATGCACAGCAGTTCTTCCACACATTTAGAGGAACCTGATTTTTTGTTAGATAAATATGTGTCGGTTATGACCGTTAAAAAGACCTGAACAAAAAAAAATGTTTGGATTTTTATTCGCTGTCACCTTTCATCACGGGCAACATAAAAATTCACACTACTGCAATATCGCTAACATGTTACTGGCATGCGAATAAGACACCTGAGCACAGAGAGAAACCCAGTGTTATGATTACAGTTGACATTGGAACTAGCTAGATAGCTCATATTAAGACACTTCTTTGGAGAACACGTGCTAAAGTGTTTTCCCCACAATCTATATGCATAATTTATTTGCCAACTGTGACCAGAGAGAGAACATACCTTACTCACAGCCTAGGACATGCATGGATTTTGATGAGGACTGCATATGCCTGGGATCAATTCAAACACGCCATGACGATGATATAAAACCTGATGAAACAAGCTTGACAAGCAGCAGTTCCGTTTTTCCGTGAAAGTATCAAGCACAGATGAAGACGTTTCTATGGTTATCTCGGTTTTATAAATATTAGCCTATAGAGTTGGGCTTAGTACGTGAATAAAAAATGGAATTAAACATGCATAAATTACGGTGTCCTGGAAAACCCATCGTGCTGCAAATACACAAAGCATATTCATCAAAGTGGTAACACACTTTAGAAATGCGGTGCAAATTTAGAAAACGCATACAACTTCAGGAACAAATCCTGTCACAACACAACGGAAGTGCAGTTTCCGGAGGACACGGAAAGGGGCGGACTTCTATGAGATTAGCGTGAAGTCTACTGGAAGTAGTGACAACTGAGTAAAAAGGGTTGTTTTTTTTCCAGTTACCACGGTGTTATCAAGGGTAGGTATGTGATACAGAATGGAAGACTGACCTATTCTTGCCTATTTATTTATACATAAGGCAGCCTTAAAAACATGGGAATGGAAATCCCATTTAACAAAATATGCACTGTTTTACAGTCAGAGTGAAATAAGTAACATTCTCCTTTTAATATATATATTTTAAATGTTAAAATTCTTAACTATGTCAGTTAAGCTGCCAAAAATGCCCCTTTTGAAATTTGTATTTCTAATGTCACAAGAACACTTTATTGACCTATCTCTGCCTATTCAGCCTATAGAGGTTTAGCACACCCACTTAAATTGCCTTTCTCAGGCATTTCAGCTGTGAGTACCTTTTGAATGAAGCACAATACAGGGCAGCCAATCATAAAGGAGCTCATTTATCTTACATCCGTCTCAAAGGTGCAGTAGCAACAGGTGCCTGTTGAATTCCAAGCGATATCTATAGAGGTTGGAAATTGGTTGTGTAAAAAAAAAAAAACAGGCTGAAAACGAGTCGTTTCCGCTCTGTGAATTGGGAGAAAGGGACAGTGTGTGGAAGCCCAACCCCAGTCATATAGGTTTGCTTCTAACCGTACCATTACCATCACCCACTCTGGTGCACTAGTTTGAGTGTATTAGAACTAGTAGCAATGCTGAAGCATTACATGTATCTATAACAAATATTCTGACCATGATGAAGTGATAGGTTTGTTAAGGCAAACTGTGTATGCAATACATGTTGCTTAGGTCACTTGCTCTAATTGTACACAACTCTAAAGCTACACAACTGTACATTAGTTAAAGTCTACACAGTGTCAGTGATGTGAAGTACAACTGAAAGTTCCCCTGTTGTATTCTTCCAACAATCAAGTTCTGCGTAAGTGGGGGCAAAATAATATGAGCTTCACATCAAAGAACATTTTAAACAAATGGACTGTATGTACATCTTTTTTTCTAATGTTACAATTGGAGTCTAAAGTTATATCTCTTATCAGTGGAGGATGCACTTGCTTAAACCTTTCCTTTAGATTCCTTTTGTACACACTACAGACTGTGACCTCGAGATGCTTGAATGAATGTTGAACATTCACACTTGTGTATGAGTGCCGATTGTTAGCTAATGCATCATGATGAGCCTATCCTTTTTGAATTACTTACTGAGATCATTCTCATAGCAAGTTCATTACACCTTGTGTACTCGATGTAGTGCGGTGAGCAATTTCAAACTTAGTTACAATCTTAGTTATCAAAGACTCACTCCACCGACCAAAGCCTCTTCTCTTAGACAACATGACAAAACCATCGCAGCTTGAGAGCAAAAATCGAGCCTCGTAAGAGGTGTTATGTTCCATAGGCAGATTGACATCTTAATGCGATACACATGAACTCAATTTTCTTTGCATACATGTACATTGCACTTGTAATGTTTCTGATATTGCTTCTCTCCTGAATAGCTCAGTCAGTAGAGCATCAGACTTTTAATCCGTGGTCCCTGTTCAAGTGAAAATATTGTTCTTTGCCACTAAAGTGCGCTTGAGAAGTTTCTTGAAATACCTCTAGATCAACCTAAGTCAAGGGACAGGACCCTGTTGCCTTGAGCCTTGCCGATTAAACTGACATTTCACATCCGTTTCCCCCAGCTGTGATGCTGTGCATTGGCTGTCATCCCAGGTTAGGCTAGCTAGTTCTGCTGGCAAGCTTGAAATATCAAAATCCTCCTACTTAAAAAAAAAAAAAATCACTTCTGAGCCTATCCTTTTTGAGTTAATTACTGAGATCATTCTCACAGCAAGTTCATTACACCTTGTTCACTCATTGTAGTTCGGTGAGCAATTTCTATATTGGATGAGATAAGGAGCAGACTTGTTCAAGTCACAGAATCCATTCACACTTAAACAACAGGAGCTTGTCAGTGGAGGGTATACTTGCTCACACCTTTCTTTTCAATTCCTGTTGCATAAGGGAATAAGGGACAAGGGAAGTCATTTTGGAACAAACCTGTGAGGCAACTGTCTTTGAGGCAAAGTGTCTGTATCCAGGGAAGAACATGTGCATGTTCAAGTGCTTGCCCTGTACTTCATTCTCTGAAGTTTACTGAGAAAGACCTGACAGCAGTTGAACACGTTTGCTTGTTGTCTGCTACCTTGTCTCTGTCTCTCTCTGTGTTCGCATGATAGGCACCACTGCATGCCATGCACCAGGCCTCCTTTCTTGTGAGGCTGTCCCTCATGACATCTATGGAGTGCATAATTGAAGACTAAGTGAAAGGATTCCCTTAAGATCTGAATACCTTTGGTTGTTGTCGTACATCGTCTCTGTCTCTCTCTCTATGTGTTAAATGCAGACTGCTCAGGTCATGGTGTTGACAGCTTCTAGTATTTTCACTAGATCCAAAGCAGTGTCAAACCTGTTTTTACATTTAAATGTTTTCACTTGGTTTTACATTTTAATGTTAACAAAATAAGAAACAATACACATTATAAATGTTAGATAGCTACATATTTGTACTTCTTGTACAAACTAAGAAAATAATAGAACACTAATTTAGTTATGTGACATATTGACACCTGAGCAAGACATGGGTGAGGGATAAAAAGGCAGGATATTAGTCACACAAAGCATTGCCAAAAAGTTTTAAAAACACAGATGTGGGGAAGCTCATGAAGACATGCTCAGCTTTAGTCCACAGTATGCTAAATGGGAAACACTGGAGGATGGTACATGAGGGGTTTAAATAGGGAGAGAGTTAATTAGAAGCAGGTGATCGTGATGGTTGATAAGTGTGTGATTGTGAACCGAGCAGTGGTCGTGGTAGGTGATTTGTGCGGATATGTGTGTACGTGTCTGTGTCTGCGTTCCTGGTTCGGTGCGGACCAGAACCTGACAACTTGTTTCCACTTGATATCAGAATTAGTTGAAGAGAATAGCTGGTCCTGTCCTTTATTGCAACTTAAATATAAACATGCTTTTGAGGGACCCTCTGGAGAATGTCTGAGGGGTACACAAGAGTTTAATTCTTATAAACTTTTTCAAGGGCAATTATGTAAACAACCCTCCTTTTTTTCCATATTGTTCTTTGAAGTTTCCACCATTATGCTCAAATTACACATGACATTATAAAAGCTAGTCACCTATGAACCTGCGGGCTTATATAGAAGGGAAAATAAACTATGGACTATTTGTGCTCTGCATTCTTGCATATTTATTTATGCTAGGCTGTACATAATGCAGCCTTAAAAACATAGGATAAAAATCCCCATGTAACACAATTCAGGTTCTGTCTAAATACATGGCTAGCTAGCTAGTTATTTTACAATCCCATTTAGAACATATATCGTCGTGAATGTCCTGAACAAAACACGCTGTACCTAATCCCCATAAATGACATATCTCTCACTGAATAAAAACTTGTATGCTTCAACAGTATACAGTGGTAGAAATGGCGATCACCTTTAAAAGGATTTCTTACTGTAGGCCTATTATAAACAACATGGAGGAAATTAAAATAAAAATACTTGAGTCAGGTGTCTGTTGAATTCCGAGCGATATATATATAGAGGTTGGAAATTGATTGTGTAAAAATGAATTGTGATTGTTAAGTCACATAGATGTAAGTGGACATGAAGGGAAAAAATAGTGTGGGTGCCAAGTATGGTGATTGTATTTTTAAAGCTGTAGGAAATGTTACATTCAGAATGTTTGTGAGACAAAAAAAAAAAAAGATATAATTACTATCCATGGTATAATTGACTGTGTTGCAGACAACATAGGCAGGGATTAGACTGAAAAATGTCAGAGTATTTTTAATGCTCTTTATTGCTGTCATCAGAGGTTATGCAGCCATATCCTCCCGAGCAAGTACGGCTTCTAATCCTAACAGTTTGGCCGCCTGCAGACACAAATAAAGTGTTGAGCAATATTTAATTGCATCTACTTGAAATGCATATTTAATTGCATTGTTAGTATTTATGGAAAACAAGTGTTAGGATTGCTCTGCTCCATTGCAGACTTTCTCACTCTAGCAACTGTGGATTCCATCTCCTCAATCAGTTGGCCCATATCATATTCACAGGAACCATATTCCATCTTTATAAAAGAATTCAGTTTCACCTCCAACTATGAAGAGAAACAGTGTTAAGCAATATTTAATTACATCTACTTGAAATGCATAGTTCATAGCATTGTGAGAATTTATGGAAAACAAGCGTTAGGATTGCTCTGCTCCACTGCAGACTTTCTCACTTTAGCAAACACGGCTTCCAGGTCCTCAATACACTTATCCCTCTCATTGATATTCATATTTTTAGGTTCCACCTGTAGATATGAGTAGAAATATTGTTGAACAGTATTTAATTACATTTAATTGAAATATGACTTTAATTACATTTTGATACATTTGTAATTTATAATTTGAATTGGACTGGAAAGGAAACAAATACAATTTTTATCGCATAGCCGTAATCACATAGCCTGCAGGCCTAATGATTTAAAAATGTGCCCGCAAACATCAAATGTTCAACAGAAATAACAAGACCTGACACTCTAAGGTACCGTAGACCCATTCAAATTGTGCTATTGGAATAATAAATTCCAATGCATTCAGTCATTTTAGCTAGTGTTGATTTTGATTCTTGCCACAATTATACTAATAATCAGTGTTACAACTCAGCATGCAAAGTCACCGAACAGTCAACTGTTAATTCTATAGTAAGGAGAATGTAAAACAAACAAACAAAAAACCCACCAACAGTATTTTTTTTTTCCTGCAACTGACAAAGATTGCATATGCTAAATGTATGTGTTCTAAATATATTCTAAATACATTTACATTAGTGTTTTTAATTAAATTCTCGAACATTTGTTGAAATGCATTTGTAATTTATATTCAGAGACATTTCAGTGTACTTAAGTACAAGCATTCAATTAGCATCACTGTTCACCATAGCTGTTTTTCCATTTTTTGTGGCTTTTGTCCATTGCCACAGTATGGCTTTAAATCATTTGTCTTGGTTCTACTTTACTTACTATGGCTGATTGAGTTCCCTCAGTAGTGAAGTCATTCTTCATTAAAGAATTTGTTCTAGTATCTGTTTAAAAAGTAACAGAAAATGTCTTATTAGCATTGTATAGATACTTAGAACACTTCTACGTAGATCTCTCTCTCTCAGACAAACACACACACACACACATTTCATCCAAGTGGTGGCTGTGCTCAGAACTTACCTTTAAAGAAGTCATCCTCTATTCTGGCAGGGATCTGGGCTCGTGTTTTTTTGTTTTTCTTTTTCCCATATTTACCAAATATCCCGTGCTTTTCCTTTTCATATTTCTCAGAAGGAACATGTTCCTTGCGTCTTGGATTGCAATTGTAACTACCGCACTGACCCATAATAAATTTAGTGTACCCGTTATCTGTGATCTGTAGTCTAAAAATGGGTCACAGAAATTGTTCATTTGAAAAATCTGTTCTTTGACTACATCATAATCGCTTAATTGATGCGGCTGCATTATGACATCACACGCCACCCACTGAAATAAAAGCTGAGGATGTCATTGCAGAGGTAGGAGGAGCCAGAGTAGAATATTAAAGAATATTACATTGCTTGAATAGTGGCTCTGTCTGCCCTGGGGGTATTATTGAAACCCAAAGGCTGAAAGGATGGGGAGAGAGACAGTGAGAGAGAGAGAGCGAGCGAGCGAGCATGTGTGAACATATTCTTGTCATGGTACGCCCCCCCCCCCCCCCCCCCCCCCCCCAACGTCTCCCCGTGTGTGTTTGCTTGTGTGTGCGTGTGTGTGTTCATCCGTGTGGCCATGCTCCCTTGTGTTTCACGGCTGCCCTTCATTGTGTTGTTATTGTTTGCGTATATAAGTCCTTTGTGTAAACGTTAACGTTGTCAGTGTTTGATCCCACGATAGCCTTAGTGCTACGTTGTCTTCCATGTCTCTAAATAAACATCGCTGTATGCATCATTGCTCCTCTTTTGTATCCTGCCAAGCCTCCCTGTGTTACAATTATGATAAAATTTGATAAAATACTAGATCATAGTTTGCAGTCTGAAGTACTTTTGACCTGCTGAGAGTTAGCCTGATTTGACTTAGCCTGTTCCTAACCTTTGTTTAGTATGTTGCATAAAAGCTCATGGAAATATTTCAGATGTAACATACATGTAACTGACCTAGTAGAGCAAAATTACAGAATTGTAAGGAGGAAGTGACGTTCTTGGGGCATATCATTAAAGGGGGAAATACACACAAGCTGTCTCAAAACCGACCACAAGCCATAATTTCGCTACCTAAACCATAGTGGCATACTCCCCTCTTACTGTTTTAGTCCCACACGCATTACACCGAATACTGCAGGACCAAAGAGTGTCACACTTATCAGCCCAGTGGTAGCTGAGATACCACACCACCCTCTTAGATATGCCTAATATAACTGTCAAAAGGTGTATAACACTGAACCCAGCTACACTCCTTCCTACGGAGGAGGATGGAGATCCACAAGACTGCACAGCAGTCTTAGCTGAAGTATATATACCGCGGGTTGATCTCTTTGAAGAAGCCATAAGTAACCCAGACCTATGCCTCTATGTGGATGGGTCAGCATGCAGGGACGACACAGGGGTCAATAGGGAAGCATACGTGGTAGTAACAGATCATGAAATACTTAAAACAGAAGTATTACCATCCTCCTATTCAGCGCAGGCTGCTGAACTAGTAGCACTGACGGAAGCATGCAAACTAGCTGCAGACAAAACTGTTAATGATTTTGGAGCCATATGGAAACATAGGCAATTCCTGACAAGCTCGGGTAAATATATTAGACATCACCATCTTGCTAGAAGCCATTTCGCTGCCAAAGACAATTGCAGTTGTTAAGTGTGCAGCTCACAGGACTACAGAAGACCAAATCAGCAAGGGGAATACTTTTGCAGATAGAGTAGCAAAGGCAGCTGCAACTAACACCGCTGTGCAAGAAATACAGGAAACTGCTGCTACCCCGCAGGCCACATTACGGGAAATTCAGTCAGGGGCTACCGCCACTGAAGGCACGAGGTGGAGACAACTAGAACCTCCTGTTAACAACCCACACTGCTGTCAAAATAGAAGGACGAGGAACCTGGGTACATCACACACACTGTAAGAAGGCTCCGACACCAGCCCCAACTCCAAGCAGCAGCACCCAAACAGACTAGGTCGGAACTGTGTTGAGTAGGGTGTTAAAGGCAAGGCCTACCCTTTCGACACTCGGAACCGTCAAGAGACGGTAGAGAAAATCAGACACAGCTAACACAGTCAGAACATAGACTGAATATTAATATGGATGAAGAATCCCATGACTTATGAGAAGACTTGTTACCATTTCAGGGTCCCAACGCCACTGAAGCAGAATGATTAGCAGCTAAATGCCAACAAAATACAGCGTGTATGTCAGCCCTTGTGCATGCCCAACATATCGAGCAAGAGTACCTGGTGTGCCAGCACACCAGTGTTCCAAGGACTGTAATCCCTCTGAAAAACGCAGACGAAGGAGAAGTGAATATGACAATCTCTATGTGCCAGGTTATTAACCAGACCTCAAACTGTCCCAGTCCCACTAACCCCGCACCACCGAAAATGATGCTGCATGTGGCAGCTAGTAAGGGTGAGATATTTGTATAGCAGATGAAGCAGCAGGTGCCGGAAGTCTGGTCCAGATGCATCGATTATGTGCAGGTGCACAGCAATGACGCAGGTGTATACACTTCCCCATGCCAAGCAGCACAGGGTGAGGAGAGACATAACCAGCACAGACTATTGTGGTAGAATTCTGAGGGACCCATGGACCACTCCGGGTGAAACCATTGGTTGGTCCCTTTTCCTGGGCGGTGGCACAGTAGCAGCCCTGCAAAAGATCAATGGCTTAGCTTATCAGTTACTGCAAGTAGTTAATGACACCTTAGCAGCAATAGGTGCCTTAAAGATAGAACAACAAGTGATAAGGGCAGCAGTGCTTCAACATAGAATAGTATTAAATCTCCTAACCATGAAGGAAGGAGGAGTGTGCAAAATGATTAACACTTCCTGCTGTTTTTACATTCCAGATCTCAGCGCTAATATTACTGATTATATGAATCTTATGTGATCTGCCTTCACTCCGCAGCCTACAGTTGCAGTAGCGGCTGTAGCGTTGCCCATTCTGCTACTCATTCTTCTTCTTTTTCTTCTTCTTCTGTGTTTACCTCCTTTTTTGTCATTGCGTGTCAGACGTCTTTCTAGTGTGTTCACCATGCCAGCGCTCAGCGGCCATGCCAATGACCAACCCCAGCTCTTTGAAGACATTCTGCTCCGCAAGATGGGCGGAGCTGGTGATCCACATGAAGACATCGTAGTGCTATTTGCTGAATAAATGTGTGATAATGTGTGATATAGGGGGGAAATGTTGTGGAAATGTACCTTACTTCATTTTGTGGAAATTTACTTTGCTTTATTTTACTTTGCTTTATGTTTCTATAGTCACAGCATAACAGTCTGCAGATAAGCATGTGAGTCAGGTACACCAGCTGCTCACATACCGTTCTAACCATAGCGATAGAAGAAGCCTTCAGCGCTCAGGCTAACCAAAACATGAATTAGCTGATACTCTGTAGGAGTCGTTTTTCTTTTTTTTCTCTTTCTTCTGTTCTCTGTATAAGGGGAGGGGGACCGTACTGCGCATCAGTCCTCTTACTCTGTTATACAGGGGACAGAACTCAATAAAATTTTACTCTTTACTACTCAATGCATAAAGCTGTCTGTGTTTGATGTGCTCTCATTTTCCCACCACATCCATTTAGCAGTACTTCTGAATAACCGAAATGGCTTAAAACAGCTGAGGGGATGTTTGAAACTGAGTGATAAGATGTTCAGCAATTTATATATGATAATACAAGGCAGTAAATTAAATTTGGCTGAACTGGACAATAGTACCTGGCATGAAAAGTATGTCGTAGAGAGAGTAACAAAAAACTCAACCTCTCACCTCGCGCTCTGAGATGTCTCCGTCACTGTCTGTAGTGTCCTCTAGGATACTGCTGCCCTCACTAAAGTGTGTCACCCTGACCGGGTCAAACATCTCTTGAACATAATAACTACACAATGGAAAATCAGCTTCAAGTGCTGCACTGAGCAAGAGTGCACTGTAAATGGCCAGATATAAATGGCAATGTCAGTAGTAAATTTATATATGCAGTCATGGAACAGGACCTAGCTGTAGAGCACAGCTTTAAGGTGCATATTATGATGTGCTCTTAGCAATCATCCTCCTGGCTGTGTCTTGCTCTTTTGGCCAAATGTTTCTCTTCCAAAGCAGACAGACCAGACTTGCTGCATATTACTCCGTGCACTATAAATAAACCACATGTATAATGCCTTGTAAACAATGGAACAAGGGAAATTTGAATTGTGACTACTCTGTTAAAGGGGCGGATAAGGCAACCCACCCAAACCCCCCCGAAAGCTGTTCTGTTATCTCTAATTGCTATGCAATAGTCCTGTGATTAACTCAAAGGCTGGAGAAGTTTCACCTTTCTCTACTTGAATCCTGAAGGCTGTTCGGTTCTGTCGCCCACAATCCATCCTGTGTAATTAAACATTCACATCATAACTCGACCCCGTGCAATAGGGCAAACTCACTCGGATGGGGGAAAGGATCACAGACTACCTGTACTGCTGCCGCAACTCTGCGGCCATTCCAACAACATCCACATACATTCCAGCAACATCCTATTATAAGACACAGTGGGCTTAAGTACACCCATTTAATAGCATGTTGGACCTTCTTTGGCCTCCAGAACTGCAGCAATTCTTTCTGGCATAGTTTCCACTATGTGCTGAAAATACTCTGCAGGAATCTTGGTCCAATCTTCATAGGATATTTTCTCTGAAATTACATGGAGGGACTGACATGTTCTAAACTGCCTGTTATACTCTTACAGCCGCTTTGAAATACAAAAAAAACATATTTATCTTCCACTCCACTCAAGGATGGCCACACTTGGAATTTCCCTTGGCACATTTAAAACATTGTGTGAGCCAGATAGCTTCTGTTTTCAACCTCTGAGTATTAGTGTTCCATGCTTATGAGATGCTTCAACACGTCCATGCGTGTTGTAAAGAAACAAAGTGTAAGCAGTATTAATGAAAGTGCATCTCTACCTCAAACTCACCAGTGTAACAATTACAGTTTGTGAAACCTAATTTTAAATGGCGATCAGCCTTCATAACAAATCTCCAATAACAAATAAGCAGAACTCACCTTGTTAAGTGTTTGTGTTTGTTTGTGTGTGTGTGTGTGTGTGTGTTTGTGTGTGTGTGTGTGTGTGTGTGCAGTTTTAAGCATAGCAAGGCACTTCAGGGTTGCCAGGTGGAGCCTTCCTGAAGACCCTGATACTGAAACAGCATTAAAAGCTGCAATGGCACTGTAGTTGTATTTATCTGCACTAATACAGCTTTGAACTATTGCACTCTTACATACAGTAAGTTTCTGTGTACCGGTGTACATTTCTGTGTACCTTTAGTAAATAAAGGGATTCTATTCTAATATTACAAGTGCTAGAAGTGCTGAAACTCCAAACAGTGAAGAAACCAGTGGAGCTTAATGACTGGTCAGATGAAGAGAGTGAAGTGAGGAGTTTCCTTCAGTGTCTGCCATGTCCCAGCTGAGGTGAGTGTGAAGCTTTTATTAGTACTATAGGAGTTTTGTTTAACTTTGAAACTGATGGTGTCACAGCCATTTGTGGCCGGGAGTCTAGAAGAGCATAATTGGCTGTACTCTTAGGGAGAGAGGGAGTGGCATACGCTCTCTCCCCTGTCAATTACAGAGACACCGTGCAATCAAGGGCGTCTATAAGTTCACGCGTCAGAAGGGGGAGGAAAAGACTATTTTCTGAGTACTTAGAATAACATTCCGTATTTTTTGGAGAAAGTTTTCTAGAGTGTTTTCATGTAGAGAGAGAAATGAGTGGCTAAAATGTCAGAAACATTAAGGAGACAAATGGGGAATACTATAACAGCTCTTTCCATGTGTTAGTGACACCAGCGTTCCCTCTTTTCCCAGATGGTAAAAAAGAGCCCTGACTCTTGCAAACTTCATTTTTTTGTAGAACAAAGAGAAAGATAAATAACTCGCTTTATGGCCTTTTTCCACTCATGCATACCAAGTCCACTATGCATCCAAACATTGTCAGAATAGTAGGAGTGCAGACTTTGAAAAATGATCTTGTCATGTAAACTCAGTAGCTTTGTCCCTGGTTGTCTAGTGGTTAGGATTCGGCGTGTTCACCCCCGCGGCCCCGGTTCGATGCCTGGTCAGGGAAAAACCTCTTTTTATGCTCATATAAAATGACAGATTCTGCATTAAAACATAAAGTTTGTGTGAGTTGGAGTTGAGCCGACAGCCTAAGGATGACAGTTTTAACTTCTACTCTACCAACTGAGTTATTGAAAGCGACATGCAAGTAATCCCACATGTCCAAACACCAGTATGTTGGCAAGAAACACAGCCAGTTTTGGATGTTTCAATTGTTAAGTTCATTTGACACAAAGAAGAAAGATCGCATTGTATAAGTTGTTCAGCTACAAACAGATATATCTTTTGATGACATTTGGAATCATACTGGACTTTGTGTACATGAATGGAGAAAGGCCATAAATGGTTAGAATATCATTCAGTGCTTTTGGAGAAAAGTTTCGAGAGTTTTGTCATGTAGTGAGAGAAATGAGTGGCTGAAATATCAGGCATTAAAAGTGCAATTTGCACTCATGGAAAGAAAATTGCTTTCATGTGGACCGCATTGAGATATCGATCTGCCTGTGGAACATAACACCTCTTAAGAGGCTTGATTTGTGCTCTCAAGCTGCAATGGTGGTTTTCTCATGGCTTCTAAAAGAAGAGGCTGTGGTCAGGGTGGAGTGAGTCTTTGATAACCAAGATTGTTGTTGTTTTGGCCTTCGAATAGACAATGGCATTACCCAGTGTCAGGTCTTTCTCAGTAAACTGCAGAGAATGATATAGAGGGCAAGAAATGGTCAAGCACAGTTTTATTGGGTGTGTGTCTGTAAAAAAAACTAGAGCTCTCTGATACATTTTTGGTTCAAGATTTAATCATCATGCAAATGATTGTGATTAACGCTTTGTCTGTTTAATTCAAATATTATACTATAAACCTAATATTTTAATAGGGTTGGCAACTTTCTAGATCCGATTACTACATGTGTGTGAAGTACAGGTGCTGTAGCTATATGGTATTAAATTGTCCACAGTAGCCTAATTATAATATATACAACCAAAAATGCATCTGAAATAAACACCAGAAACCTGGGCTAACGCTGATGTACATATATGCATTAAATCTAAATAGGACTGCTCTATAGGTAGGATAACAGCAGAACAATTGTCCTGCCATATAAGCAAAACAAGAGCCTGCTAAAGCCACCAAGAGGGTGCCAAAGACCATGTATTTATTTCTATTTGATTTTTTACCTGTGTTATGTCAGTGGCAGCTAAGATTTCTGCATAGGGCCCCACACAGGCTTGGGCCAGCCCTGGTAACACAGTGTCGTGCACTGGAAAACCATCAAGCCAGTTGACTATGCTACCAGTGTTGTTTATGTAACTGTGCAAATAAACTGCAAACACAATTACTTTTAGAAGTATCATCCAGTTTCTTTTCACAATTGCCAAAATGTAATGAATCACAGCCAGTGTTCTAAAACAGAGCTGGAATGTATTCCTGGCTGATGTGGTTACAAAAAATAAAAAAATAAAAAAAAATTTTAATTGGTGGATGAATTTTCAATGAAAGTGCTTCACTCAGCAGCCATTAATGATTCTTCTGTCCAGTATGAATAAATTGGAATTCCTATCCTTGTATCGGGTGCAGCAATTATGTGTAACAATTGTGAAGCAAAAAAGCAATAGTGAAATTTTAATATAACAATATAGGTTCTATAGAACATGATCTGCATGCATATTAATTAGGCTATGCAAATAACACAACTACTTCGGTAGCACATCATTCATGCCTGTTGAATAGGCAGTTTTCTGCTTTGCAGATACTTGAAATCTTTTACTAATCTTTCCCCAAATCCAGTAGGAGCTGCCTTTTACATTAACATGCCAGGATACACACTCACTGGATGTTTAATCTGTCTAATGGGTAAGATATATTCTTATAGTCAAGAAAGATATTTTTTAATTATTAATCAGTTAACGAAGTCAAGCTATTGCATTTTGCTGAGATGAAGGAATATTGCATAACCCTGTACTGGCCAAATAATTAGATTTGATGTGCTATTTTGTGGATTAATCCCATAACTGAATTATTCACATTGTTTTATAGCCATGGTTAATACTCGCTGTCAAAATGGTGAGGTTCATAACAACCTCTTTCCTTCATAAGGAAGCTTCCTGTTTTTGAAACTGTTTCAGCATACTAGCTCTTACTGCTCTCTATCTGTTTAACAAATTTTTCGTTGTATTTAATTACTTTCTACCTGGAAACTGGTAAATTCCATGGAAAGCTACTTTATCATCACAAACTATATCTAAGGAACTACCACAAACATAAGTAATGTTAACATTTTGCTTTTCATCATGACTTATGTTCTGTTTCAGAGCACTGAATGCAGCATGTTTATTCTTCGTCATTAGTAGCAGTTTTATCTGTGAGAAGTGTAGATGAATTGTTAGTCTGACAGAGAAGACTCTAGCACTAGAAGTACGCATTCAGACAGCAAGGCGAATGGGTGACGTTACGGCAAAGTAGACGAGCTTCAACCAGCTCATCGGATCACTACACATCCCCAACATTAAGTAGCAAAACCCCAGAGACCTTCTGCCTGTACTGGCCAGACTTCAGATCAGAAGGTGAGAGAATACAGTCATGTGTTGTGTGGCTCAGATTGTTCACACAGTTAGTAACAGTCCAAACACTTTAATTACACTGTACAGCATGAGACCTGGAAATGTGTGTCTGTGTGTGTGTGTGTTCTCCCCAGGCTGAGCTCCAGCTTTGTACTGTCCATCTTCAGAGAGATCTATCAGACTGGCTCTGATCACTGTGTGTCCAGCTTGCTGAGTTCAGCAGAGAACTGCATCAACCTGAACAGCAGAGAGCTGGACTCTGTCCACACACACAGCTCACTCTACACGGCTGTGAGGGCAACTCTTCCCCATTTTGCACACAGTCACCCTTCAGTAAGCCACTGACTCAACACCACACAAAGTAGGGAAACATTCTGGAAAAAGGAAAATAATTTTATCATTTGAAACAAAATGTGTGTAAATAGCATTAATGTTAGTAGTTATGTGAGTGTGTTAGTGTTTTGTGACTCTACATGTTGGTGAACGTTGATTGTGTTCAGCTGCAATAAAGCCATGCTGCTCCAGTTCCTGTCTCTTGTCTGTGTGGGGACTGATGTGGAGTGTGTGAGACGCGCTGTGGCTCTCTCCCGGGCTCTGGGTAAGATGGTGATCCTCAGTCAGACCCGGCTGGACCAGGCCTGTAGGTCACTGGCACTGTTTCTGGAACATTCTGAAGGGCTTTCAGAACTGGACCTTAGCCACTGTCAGCTCACTGACCACTGCCTGCAGCTGCTGTTCGCACACCAGCACAAAGCCCACATCCTGCAGTGAGTGGACAAGCGGGAGGAGGGATGTGTAGAGAGTCTTGATTGTTGAGTGCACAGTGAACACTAACATAGATATAACACATTTTACTCTTTTTCTCACAATTTAACACAAAATCCAGCAGGGTGACTGAATGTAGAAGCTGTGTGTGTTCATTGTAAAGCATTGTAAGTTCCTTGAAAGGCTTTATATAAATGTAACTTTGCTCATTCAGTCATATCCTGTGTTCCTTCAAGGACTTTATTTTTCAAAAGCAAACAGCAAAAAGCTTGATTTTCTTGGTGATTTTATTTGGAAATGACGACCTCTCTCACTGGCTGCCTGGATCACTGATCACTGCCTGTACTTGGCAGGATGGATCTCTGTGGTCTACAGAATATCCAGACTGCTTGTAGAAACACATGTTCTCATTAAAAAGAGAAATAAGGCATAACAGACTCTTTATGATTTACAGTTTCATGCCTGATAGATAACAAGTCATGTGTACAAGAACTGAAAGAAATGATATTTTGTTTAAAATGTCAAAATGCATAATTATCTGGCCATTAATGACTCAGGTCCACTGACACAAATATACTATTTATTGCTTTGCTTATTCATTCATTTGCTAATTCAATCATTCGTTTATTAATTCATTCGTTCATTACTTTAATTCATTGATCTATAAATCTACAGGTGTTTGTACTACTACACGGTGATTTAGTAGAGGGAGGTGTGTTTGGGAATCCTGAACAATGTGGTAATTATAATCCATCTAATTTCAACCTCAGTCACAATGACATCACTGATGTGTCAGCAAAGAGGATCTATGATACTTTCTCCACCAACAACAATATTCACACTGTGAGGTAACTGTGTGTGTGTGTGTTTAGGCATTTAAAATAAGGCTGTATTTATTTGAGTTTAAAATTTCAAATTTAAAAGCCTATTTTTATTTTATAGGCTCTTCAACAACAGAATTACAGGCATACAAATCTTCCTCTCAGACAAGTGCTTTGAAGTCTGGTGATGTTGATGTGTTGTTGGCACTGTAATGATGAGATTTCATTTTTCTAGATTATTGGGACTATCCAAATTATATTTTTGTTTTAAGTGAAAAAATGTAATGATTAAAAAACAAATTTTAGTTATCTTATACATTTTAAGATTACATATAAAAATCAAATACTCAAAATTTATTTATAAAGTACTTTTTAACATTTTATTTTATTTTATTTTATTTACAACAGGTGCTATTACAAAGCAGCTTTTCAATTGTCCAAGTCCAAGCCCCCAGTAAGCAAGCCAAGGGTGACAGTGGCAAGGAAAAGCTCCCTAGAGCATGAGGAAGAAACGTCGAGAGGAACCAAGACTCAAAGGGGGTCCCATCCTCCTCTGGCTGTTTAAAGAGAGACATAAATTAAAAAATGAAATAAGCATTTAATGTTTAGTCCAACTTTCTGGAGGTTCTAGACTTGTGTGCATGTGTCTGAGACCCAAGTCGCAAGAGAACGTCCATTAAGGGCAACAGAGAGTAGCTGGTTGGGGAGGAGGTGGTGTGGGCTACAACAGGGGACATCAGGGGATGATGGGAGTAGCCAAGGCATCTGAGACAGGATGAGGCTCAGTAACATCACAACATCAGGGGTAGGTGTACCTCGGCAGAGTCCACTATCAGTCCAGTGTATTAGAGCAATGATGTTTGATTCCTACTCAAAGAACATGTGATATTTCCAACATTCACTTTAGGTATCAATGAAGTTGTGACATCAAGCAAAGGAGGACAGTGAGACATGAGTAGACAAGCACAAGTTGGACCTATTAGGGACAATGAAACAAAACCTGAAGACAAGAAAACAGAAATGAAAGCCTGAGTGAGCTGAACTGAACTGAATCAAACTCCTACCGCTATATGGACCTAGCTCTGTAATATAGTTGAAACTGTAAGTTGCTATAGATAAGCGTGTTTGCCAGATGTCTGCTCACATTAAGCAGTGCAGTTGTGCAGTGTGAACATGGCATCTGTCTTTTACAGCAAAATCAAATTATTTTATTATTCTTTAAATGTCTTTAAATGTCTTCATGGTCTAGCAACTCATGATGGCATTAGCACTTGAAAGCAAAAAAAACAAACAAAAAAAACCAGCAAAACAAAAACATCTCAAAACACACTTATTGCATTGAGTTCTGTTTAGATGACTTTTGATTTTATATTAACACATCTACTGTTATCTATTTACCTTTTCCTTTTATCATTATATATGTCATTTTATTTTTTATCCTTTGGGCAATTAGTCTCTTCTCAATGCGTTTTATTTTTTGTGTGCAGAGAGAAGGGGTAAGAAGATGCATATACAGAGGTCTGGACTAGCCGTGCTGTCAAAGGTTAGGGGAAATGAAATAAATAAATGTTCCAAAATGTTTTTTAAATAGTTTAGTATCCAACATTTTAAATTCTAACATTTATGGTTACCCCCAGCAGTGATCAGTGGTAGCTCAGTGGTTAAGATACTTGACATGTAGTCAGAAGCTTACCTGTTCCAGCCCTACTGCTGCCAAGTTGCCACTGTTGGTTCTCTGAGCAAGGCCCTTAACCCTCAATTGCTCAAGTTATACTCACTCGTAAGTCACTTTGGATATAAGTATCAGGTAAATGTATGATTGTGTTTTTTATAATCTTGTACACATAAATGTCATATTCAACCAGAATATGTAAAACACACTGTCAAATCGTGTTTATAAAAATACGTTTTAGTTTTAATTAATTTCTGTAACTTCATGTCACTTATACTGATATGGTTGTTGGCTAAGACAACCATGGCCACAAGAGGGAGACAAAGAGCTTCCCTAGTAATCAATGAAAACAGGCATACCCTGTAACTGTATGCTATACTATTCTTTTATTTTATATTTTTCCTTGATGTCCACTTACAATGTTTGCATGGCTTTATGTTCCAAAAATAATCATAATCTATTTTACACAAATATTTTCCAACCTGTTTATCTTGTAGAATTAAATAGGACATGTATTACATTACGAATAAAGAATTCTGCGCTGCATACACTTAGACATCGGTAATATAACTTGCAGTTATATAACTTCTAGTGAAAATCCTTGAAGCAGTCAACACCATCATCTGGGTGAGCTCCATTTAACCCTCTGAAGTTAAACAAAGAATTGCAGCTAAATGTGTGAACATTATCACGTGTAAGTTCATAACAAGTTAAGCTTCATAATAGGTCACGAAGTCAAGAAAATTCATACCTAAGCATTACTTTGTTTGATATGTTTATGGATGTATTTGAGTATAACCAGGTCATTTGCCTGTTTTTATGTATTGATCTGTATTGCTCCAAAAAACTACTCACGTCTTCCAATGTTCTTGATCCCCACTTGTAAGAAATAGTAAATGGACTAATCCTAGTTGTGGATAAGTATAAGACTAAACAGCTGTGAACTAATTCCACACGAGGGGAGTCATCACTGGAAAGGTGTTCTGGTGCGAGGCGTGCAGTGGTCCCTGTCCTGTGAACACAGAGAGACACAGAGGCGAGATACCAGTTAAAAAGCTTTGAGAAAGTACATCCTCCACTGACAAGATTCTGTTGTTTAAATGTAAATGGAACAGGTCTGCTCCTTCTCTCAGCCAATATAGAAACAGCAAACTGCACTACAACAAGTACACAAGGTGTAATGAACTTGCTATGAGAATGATCTCAGTATGTAACTCAAAAAGGAAAGGAGCTTCTCCTTCCTGTTTTCTTTGTTCTCTTCTTGTTAGTGTTTGTATTTGCTCTTTCAAAACACTCCTGCACTCATTCCTCACACTAAAACATGAACCTGGTGTTGTTTACACAGTGACTTGGTGTGAGGCATCTGATCCATGATTTCCCCCTGGGGTCACAGGTCTCGTTTGTCGCCCTTTTTTTTCTCCTTAAGACAAAAACAAATTAAAATAAGAGCAGAAAAACTGAGCAGAAATAAACAACTATTAAAATTCTAGATGCACTGTGGAATGTTCAGAGAAAAACAAGACACTCCAGTCTCTATTGTATTTAATATGTGGTATTTAACTGTCAATATGGGGACATTACGACAAGGGAGTGGGCTCAGCTGACCTGTCTATGATTTAATTTTATTTTATTTTTTTAATCCTAGTCTTTGATTAAGTTAAGGCATTTTTCTTTCAAAGAAAAGAAAAGGAATGGAACATCTGAAACACAAACAGAAAAATAGGTATGCATTTATCTAATAAACTGATGACTACGATTAGGTGAGACAAGTTTTAGGATATAATAATAAGTGTATAATTTCCATCACACTTTTCACCTGAGTCTCCTGTGTTTCTGAATAAAAGAAAGTAATATAACACAAGCAGTTATACAATTTCCGAAAGCTATATTATTTAGAAATAAAGAAGAACTTGGTTATTATTTGTTTATTAGGACACATGAGGAAAGCATTTTAGTTGCATTCATTTAGCCAAAGACATCCATGACTGAAACAAGCTTCCTGTCACCACTGACCACCCTCCTAGCGTTCATGTCTCCACGGTTTCCCTGTCTAGTGTCTTTATTTTGATTTACTCCCTTGTTGTGGTTCCATTCCTTCGTTTCGTTTTCTGCACCCCTCATAATTTGCACTTGTGTCTGGTTTAATGCTCATGTGACCATGTTTTTAAGCCCTGTTTTAGTTTAGTCTTGTTGCTATTTATTGTAAGTCCAGCTGCTGTTTGTTAATCGAGGCTTCCGTGCATGTGAATATAAGCCTGAATGTTTATCCTCGCCCCAATGTTATAGCCTGCATCCCTGGTTTGTCTTCGTGCACTTTTCTTTACTTTAGTTTATCATGAATTCTCGGACTTTCCATGTTAATAATTTGACCCTGGACTTTGGATTTGCCCCTAATAAATCTCACTCTTTTCCACACAATGCGTCCGCCTCCTTACCGCTCATCGTTACACTTCCCCAACCTGCTATATTTACATTAAAACTCCGTCAACAGCAGTCTTTAGCGTTGAGGTTTTTTTTAATCTGCGTAAAATTACATAATTTCTGCTGTTTCAGAAGTGAAGGATTTGCGTGCTCTAAATTTTCATCATGCCAATGCACAGAGGTTTTGGTATGGAGATTTTATCCCGATCTATAGGAGCAGGTGTGATGGACTATAAAGTTGACGAGAAAGAAACCATCCGTTTCGCCGCCGTTCATGTCCATAGATGCTGCTATTACCAAAACTAGTACTGCGCTGATTCTTAGAGGACAGTTGATTTGACCGGATGTCGCAGCAGTACGGCCGACTACTCCTGATCATAACGTATTCATGACAACTCAGCCCTTTTTACGACTGAGGTGCTCACACGACAACGCGTGATCTTGCACCTTTTATGTGTTTTAAGAAAAACGCTCAGTGTTTTAAAGTGCAGCAGCGAATTTTCCTCTAACGCGTTACTAAGCTCTGTGAGCAGAGTAATTTCTCCCATTGTGTTGAAATGAACAGGTGTCTGTTAAACTCATTCATGAGCGTATTTTAACGCGCGTTCAATATCGTCCGAGCTGTAATCTTTTGAATTCTGTAACCATGCGGCGTCATACGTATAACATTCTAGTCGCGTGGTGTGATAGCAACTGCTAGTCAGAATAAACAAGACAAACAGTAGTAGAAACATTTAAAAAAAGATACGATTACAAAAGTGAGATGCATTTTTGGCAGAACAGCGTTCATCCTTTTGAAGTTAGTTGCAGCAATTCTCCCACTTTAGAGCCGACCTACATTGTAAGACATCCTCCTGTTGAGCTGGATATCAGTGTGTTAAGCAGGTTTCTGTTTTGTAGGAGGACGGTAAGCAGCTGGAAGATTCCACCGTGTCAGCGCATCGTAGAGTGAGTTATCAACACAGCTGGCGACTGTTACAACTAACACACCACTTTAAATTTTGATATGAGCCCTTTTTAGATAGAGATTGCCTTTTAGGGATTAGAATGAGGCTCTGCAACATCTCATATTGAAAAAGAAAGAAAGAACGCAGAGAAGAACAGAATAACTATAACTATATATATATATATATATATATATATATATATATATATATATATATAATCTTTGTCGGCTGAAGATCTCTAGGGACCGAATACACATTGCTGGGTCATATGTCTCTGTATGTTCCAAATGGGAATCCATAAGGTGGAGGAGGAGTTGAGCAAAGAGACCCTGGGTGAATGTCGGAGAAAGACATTGGAGGACAACCGACGGAAGGCTGCACGTGTGGGGCGGTGTCTTGGAGGTCTAGACCTCGAGCTAGCAGTGCGAGAACTGCAGAGGGAGAATGTGGAGATCAAAGCTGAACTGAGAAGGCTGAGAGCACAGCTTGAGAAAGTAGGAAAAGAGAAACACTTAGTTACACTGCAGTGCACATCCAATGAAGCAATGTTCTGCTATACACAGCAGATGGTTTTAGATTGAAATAAGCAACTATAATTAAAGTCCAGGTAAATAGTGAGCATAAATGTGTTAGGGCATATCAACAAATGGATTGCCTATGGCACTACAATATCACTTACATTATATTTTTGATAGTATATCAAAGTGTGTGCACATGCATGTATTTAATAGTGATGCTAAATTAAATGCTTTTTCACAGTTGGAAAGCCCAAGGCCCAGTTTCCCCCTGGAGTCTCCCAAACCACGAGACAACAGGTTTCCCTCACTCTCCCTCAGACAGCCTACCAGATTTGCACCTGGTGAGCCCCACTGGTTCCAAGAAGCCCCATCATCCAGACCCTACAGGCCTTGCCGTCCACTACTGCCTCACTCAGATGTGAGGCCAGCACCAAATGCACAGGAGAAACAGTTCAAGGAGAAAAAGACACATGGGAAGAAGAAACTGAAACGTCATCAAAAAGACATAGAGCAGACATCGAAAGAAGCGAATGGAGCCTCGGAAGCAAGAACATGTGAGAAGAAGAGATTTCGAATTAGGATTGTATGGAAAGGATTTAAAGGAATTAAGTCTTTCTTTCAAAAATAGCTGTATGGTATAGAATTTCATGTCCTTTCCATATTAACATAACTTTACTCCTTTACTGCATGCAATAAGCCTGCCAAAATAATTTTCCAGGCATTTTTCATAGATATTTAATTGATTTATAATATGAATGTCTAACTTCTCATTTCAAAATGTGCTTATTAGTTCATGTCTGTTTTATAATGTAAATAAAGATATTTTCTTAAATAGGTGCAAAGTCTGGCATCATCTTAATAGGTACAGTTGCATCATTTAAGTCCATTTAAGTTCCAAGTAAGATCATGTCATGATTTATTGACAAAATATTAAAAATGTATAGTTTTGGAAGGATTAACAGCTCAACATTTATTCAGTAAGAGGTTCAGGAGTAGAAAAAATGTTAAGAAGCCCCCTAGTCCCCCAGTCCCAGAGTCACATGCGAGGTTTAACCATCAAATATTAAAACCCTGAGAAATGTTCAGTCTGAGATCTGAGTGAATAGTTTAAGGAAGATATTTGTCCAACCGTCCATGTTCTGTCACAAAAATGGGGTTGCGGTCTGGACCTCCTTGACACCAAGAATCGTACAACCGTTTCCCTTTGTAGATGATGAATCTGCCCAACAACATTCC
The DNA here is from genome assembly GCF_041902795.1 of Electrophorus electricus. Taxonomy (NCBI): domain Eukaryota; kingdom Metazoa; phylum Chordata; class Actinopteri; order Gymnotiformes; family Gymnotidae; genus Electrophorus; species Electrophorus electricus. The sequence goes on from NW_027658412.1 coordinate 43,679, forward strand.
CAGTGATGTGGACGGTTATCTGTTCCCTCCCAATTCCACCTGTAGTCTGCTACATAATCTTACAGGATTTGTCATGGAACAGTGACAAATCCTGTCTCATCTACATTGTAGATATTCTGGGGTTTTGTTGTGAAATCTGTGAGATAAGCATATCAAAGCAGTGGGTGAATATTCCAGTATCAGCTGAGGTCCTCACTGTAGCCACAGGAAACTGTTCTGATTTGTGAATGGTCTGCTCAGGATGATCTCACATAAAACAATAAAATCATTTTCTCCCATTGGGGAAAGGGCTCTCAATTCCACTAGCCAGATTATAATCCAGAACAAGATGTAAAACATCTGTTTCAGTAAAGCTCCAACCCCAGTCACACATGACCTGCCAGGATTGTAAGAACACATGGACACATTAGCCTAAGCCATTTTATGATCACATCGTAACTTCATATTTGTCATTCATTTATTCCATCAAACAGCATTTATTTTGCATATCATAATTTCTTACTTGCAGCCAGTACAGTGAAAACTGATGCAAGTTTGTACTTGAAGGAACTCCTCATTAAAACACTCTAAGGTCATCTTAAATGGAGTGTAGTGGGCTTAAATGGTTTCAAAGCGACTAATGGTGAAAAAAGACAATGTGTTCATTTTTAAATAAAAGATATATTTACATGCATGGAGCCTAAATATTACGTGGACTAAGAATCATATTATTATTTTGCCCACATACAGAAATATTAATTTATTCTAATTCAAGGATTGCTTGTTGCCTATGGTTGGCATGCTTTTTGTAGTGCTGTATCATTTAAACCCACCTTTTAAAGAATCAAATTTTTGAAAATATTCAGATGTCCAGAAACTAGATGTCTGCTTATTTGTTAATATGTTAATGTAATTAGAAAACTGTGTACATACGTGGTAATGTTTAAATATAGGTGTATCTGCCAGTGAAGTTTATGCTTTGACCTTTAGATTAGCTGTAATGCTGAGACAGGCAGGGCAAGACACAAGCGTGTTGTCGAACTTTGTTTATTAGGAGGAGCAGAAACATTATCCAAGAGCAGGTTACCAGAATACATGATAAACAAAAAACAAAGTGAGGCTAACCAGGAAGAAGAAAACATAGAGGTAAAAGTAAGATAACACAGATATTAAGAACACGGGAACGGAGAACAATATGGAAAACGAACAGGCAGAGAAAGAATACATATGGTAGAACTCCAGTGTAGTGATGGGATGTTAGATACTGAGGCATCAAAGCTCACTATTGCAAAGCACATTGATTCAACACTGTATTGAAGATTGTATCAAAGTTACTATTAGCATATGACTAATGAGGTCTAAGCATCAAACGTCGTCTAAACACTGGATGAAGTGGCACTGTTTCACGGGTCTGGCACTGTCCTATAACTTGCAGGCTATAAGAGACTGTAAAATCTCCAGACATCTTTTTCCCACAAAATTTGAAATATGGAAAATATGGAAGCAAATCTTTCCATATGAGGATAAATAACATAAATTGATCAAGTACCATTTCTTAATACACAAAAATTAAAGCATTAAAATCTCATTTGACATAATATAAATGCAGTTACCAAAAAGTGGCTGAAAATAAGCAGGAAACTGGGCGTGTTATAAAAACTTATATACATTTACATACACTTATATATTCATTTATGTGTGTTTTGGAAAGTTTCCAAGATGTCATTTTGTGCCAGCATTGTTTAGGTTTTATTGAGACTCCTGTGTCAGGTAATCAACATATTACAGTCCATGGTAATTGGTAAATTCGGGTGAAATATTTATATTAATCTGAAATTAACTGCCCTGCCACTGTGTGTGTGTTTGTGTGTGTGTGTGTGTGTGTGTGTGTGTGTGTGTGTGTGTGTGTGTGTGTGTGTGTGTGTGTGTGTGTGTGTTTTGTTTTCTCAGTGTTGACAGGCTGCTGCTGAGGCTGCTCCACTGCTACAGTGTCTCTGACCTCCAGCAGGGGGCAGCAGCAGCAGATCTGCTCTCTGCTCTGCAGCACACTGGACTTCTCCTGCAGCTCTGCTCTGGACCTGACAGCAAACACACAGACACACACTCTGACTCTGAGCACCGAGGACTGCACAGTCGTCTCCATGGTCATCCAGAGAGCTCACACATACATACCTACATACACACACACACACACACACACACACACACACACACAGCTCACTCTGCATGACTGTGAGATAGAGGAGGCTGGAGTGGAGTTACTCTTCCCCATTTTACACACAGTCACCCTGCAGTAAGCCACTGACAAACAATTTAACACAATATCCAGCATGTGACTGAATGTAGAAGCTGTGTGTGTTCATTGGAAAGCATTGTATGTTCTTTGAAAGGCTCTATATAAATGTAACTTTGCTCATTCAGTCATATCTTGTGTTCTGTCAAGGACATTTTTTTGAAAAAAAACAGCAAAAAGCCTGACTTTCTTGGTGATTTTATTTCTCTTACTGGCTGCCTGGTTCACTGATCACTGCCTGTCCTTGGCAGGATGGATATTGTGTGTCTCTGAAAATGTATTAATATTATTAGTATGTGCCTAACGCTCCTCTCTATTCCAAAGCTGACCCGATTTCCATAATTCTCGTATTGCATAAGACCACTGACCACCCTCCTAGCGTTCATGTCTCCACGGTTTCCCTGTCTAGTGTCTTTATTTTTGATTTACTCCCTTGTTGTGGTTCCATTCCTTCGTTTCGTTTTCTGCACCCCTCATAATTTGCACTTGTGTCTGGTTTAATGCTCATGTGACCATGTTTTTAAGCCCTGTTTTAGTTTAGTCTTGTTGCTATTTATTGTAAGTCCAGCTGCTGTTTGTTAATCGAGGCTTCCGTGCATGTGAATATAAGCCTGAATGTTTATCCTCGCCCCAATGTTATAGCCTGCATCCCTGGTTTGTCTTCGTGCACTTTTCTTTACTTTAGTTTATCATGAATTCTCGGACTTTCCATGTTAATAATTTGACCCTGGACTTTGGATTTGCCCCTAATAAATCTCACTCTTTTCCACACAATGCGTCCGCCTCCTTACCGCTCATCGTTACACTTCCCCAACCTGCTATATTTACATTAAAACTCCGTCAACAGCAGTCTTTAGCGTTGAGGTTTTTTTTAATCTGCGTAAAATTACATAATTTCTGCTGTTTCAGAAGTGAAGGATTTGCGTGCTCTAAATTTTCATCATGCCAATGCACAGAGGTTTTGGTATGGAGATTTTATCCCGATCTATAGGAGCAGGTGTGATGGACTATAAAGTTGACGAGAAAGAAACCATCCGTTTCGCCGCCGTTCATGTCCATAGATGCTGCTATTACCAAAACTAGTACTGCGCTGATTCTTAGAGGACAGTTGATTTGACCGGATGTCGCAGCAGTACGGCCGACTACTCCTGATCATAACGTATTCATGACAACTCAGCCCTTTTTACGACTGAGGTGCTCACACGACAACGCGTGATCTTGCACCTTTTATGTGTTTTAAGAAAAACGCTCAGTGTTTTAAAGTGCAGCAGCGAATTTTCCTCTAACGCGTTACTAAGCTCTGTGAGCAGAGTAATTTCTCCCATTGTGTTGAAATGAACAGGTGTCTGTTAAACTCATTCATGAGCGTATTTTAACGCGCGTTCAATATCGTCCGAGCTGTAATCTTTTGAATTCTGTAACCATGCGGCGTCATACGTATAACATTCTAGTCGCGTGGTGTGATAGCAACTGCTAGTCAGAATAAACAAGACAAACAGTAGTAGAAACATTTAAAAAAAGATACGATTACAAAAGTGAGATGCATTTTTGGCAGAACAGCGTTCATCCTTTTGAAGTTAGTTGCAGCAATTCTCCCACTTTAGAGCCGACCTACATTGTAAGACATCCTCCTGTTGAGCTGGATATCAGTGTGTTAAGCAGGTTTCTGTTTTGTAGGAGGACGGTAAGCAGCTGGAAGATTCCACCGTGTCAGCGCATCGTAGAGTGAGTTATCAACACAGCTGGCGACTGTTACAACTAACACACCACTTTAAATTTTGATATGAGCCCTTTTTAGATAGAGATTGCCTTTTAGGGATTAGAATGAGGCTCTGCAACATCTCAGATTGAAAAAGAAAGAAAGAACGCAGAGAAGAACAGAATAACTATATATATATATATATATATATATATATATATATATATATATATATATATATAATTTTTGTCGGCTGAAGATCTCTAGGGACTGAATACACATTGCTGGGTCATATCTCTCTGTATGTTCCAAATGGGAATCCATAAGGTGGAGGAGGAGTTGAGCAAAGAGACCCTGGGTGAATGTCGGAGAAAGACATGGGAGGACAACCGACGGAAGGCTGCACGTGTGGGGCGGTGTCTTGGAGGTCTAGACCTCGAGCTAGCAGTGCGAGAACTGCAGAGGGAGAATGTGGAGATCAAAGCTGAACTGAGAAGGCTGAGAGCACAGCTTGAGAAAGTAGGAAAAGAGAAACACTTAGTTACACTGCAGTGCACATCCAATGAAGCAATGTTCTGCTATACACAGCAGATGGTTTTAGATTGAAATAAGCAACTATAATTAAAGTCCAGGTAAATAGTGAGCATAAATGTGTTAGGGCATATCAACAAATGGATTGCCTATGGCACTACAATATCACTTACATTATATTTTTGATAGTATATCAAAGTGTGTGCACATGCATGTATTTAATAGTGATGCTAAATTAAATGCTTTTTCACAGTTGGAAAGCCCAAGGCCCAGTTTCCCCCTGGAGTCTCCCAAACCACGAGACAACAGGTTTCCCTCACTCTCCCTCAGACAGCCTACCAGATTTGCACCTGGTGAGCCCCACTGGTTCCAAGAAGCCCCATCATCCAGACCCTACAGGCCTTGCCGTCCACTACTGCCTCACTCAGATGTGAGGCCAGCACCAAATGCACAGGAGAAACAGTTCAAGGAGAAAAAGACACATGGGAAGAAGAAACTGAAACGTCATCAAAAAGACATAGAGCAGACATCGAAAGAAGCGAATGGAGCCTCGGAAGCAAGAACATGTGAGAAGAAGAGATTTCGAATTAGGATTGTATGGAAAGGATTTAAAGGAATTAAGTCTTTCTTTCAAAAATAGCTGTATGGTATAGAATTTCATGTCCTTTCCATATTAACATAACTTTACTCCTTTACTGCATGCAATAAGCCTGCCAAAATAATTTTCCAGGCATTTTTCATAGATATTTAATTGATTTATAATATGAATGTCTAACTTCTCATTTCAAAATGTGCTTATTAGTTCATGTCTGTTTTATAATGTAAATAAAGATATTTTCTTAAATAGGTGCAAAGTCTGGCATCATCTTAATAGGTACAGTTGCATCATTTAAGTCCATTTAAGTTCCAAGTAAGATCATGTCATGATTTATTGACAAAATATTAAAAATGTATAGTTTTGGAAGGATTAACAGCTCAACATTTATTCAGTAAGAGGTTCAGGAGTAGAAAAAATGTTAAGAAGCCCCCTAGTCCCCCAGTCCCAGAGTCACATGCGAGGTTTAACCATCAAATATTAAAACCCTGAGAAATGTTCAGTCTGAGATCTGAGTGAATAGTTTAAGGAAGATATTTGTCCAACCGTCCATGTTCTGTCACAAAAATGGGGTTGCGGTCTGGACCTCCTTGACACCAAGAATCGTACAACCGTTTCCCTTTGTAGATGATGAATCTGCCCAACAACATTCCCAGTGATGTGGACGGTTATCTGTTCCCTCCCAATTCCACCTGTAGTCTGCTACATAATCTTACAGGATTTGTCATGGAACAGTGACAAATCCTGTCTCATCTACATTGTAGATATTCTGGGGTTTTGTTGTGAAATCTGTGAGATAAGCATATCAAAGCAGTGGGTGAATATTCCAGTATCAGCTGAGGTCCTCACTGTAGCCACAGGAAACTGTTCTGATTTGTGAATGGTCTGCTCAGGATGATCTCACATAAAACAATAAAATCATTTTCTCCCATTGGGGAAAGGGCTCTCAATTCCACTAGCCAGATTATAATCCAGAACAAGATGTAAAACATCTGTTTCAGTAAAGCTCCAACCCCAGTCACACATGACCTGCCAGGATTGTAAGAACACATGGACACATTAGCCTAAGCCATTTTATGATCACATCGTAACTTCATATTTGTCATTCATTTATTCCATCAAACAGCATTTATTTTGCATATCATAATTTCTTACTTGCAGCCAGTACAGTGAAAACTGATGCAAGTTTGTACTTGAAGGAACTCCTCATTAAAACACTCTAAGGTCATCTTAAATGGAGTGTAGTGGGCTTAAATGGTTTCAAAGCGACTAATGGTGAAAAAAGACAATGTGTTCATTTTTAAATAAAAGATATATTTACATGCATGGAGCCTAAATATTACGTGGACTAAGAATCATATTATTATTTTGCCCACATACAGAAATATTAATTTATTCTAATTCAAGGATTGCTTGTTGCCTATGGTTGGCATGCTTTTTGTAGTGCTGTATCATTTAAACCCACCTTTTAAAGAATCAAATTTTTGAAAATATTCAGATGTCCAGAAACTAGATGTCTGCTTATTTGTTAATATGTTAATGTAATTAGAAAACTGTGTACATACGTGGTAATGTTTAAATATAGGTGTATCTGCCAGTGAAGTTTATGCTTTGACCTTTAGATTAGCTGTAATGCTGAGACAGGCAGGGCAAGACACAAGCGTGTTGTCGAACTTTGTTTATTAGGAGGAGCAGAAACATTATCCAAGAGCAGGTTACCAGAATACATGATAAACAAAAAACAAAGTGAGGCTAACCAGGAAGAAGAAAACATAGAGGTAAAAGTAAGATAACACAGATATTAAGAACACGGGAACGGAGAACAATATGGAAAACGAACAGGCAGAGAAAGAATACATATGGTAGAACTCCAGTGTAGTGATGGGATGTTAGATACTGAGGCATCAAAGCTCACTATTGCAAAGCACATTGATTCAACACTGTATTGAAGATTGTATCAAAGTTACTATTAGCATATGACTAATGAGGTCTAAGCATCAAACGTCGTCTAAACACTGGATGAAGTGGCACTGTTTCACGGGTCTGGCACTGTCCTATAACTTGCAGGCTATAAGAGACTGTAAAATCTCCAGACATCTTTTTCCCACAAAATTTGAAATATGGAAAATATGGAAGCAAATCTTTCCATATGAGGATAAATAACATAAATTGATCAAGTACCATTTCTTAATACACAAAAATTAAAGCATTAAAATCTCATTTGACATAATATAAATGCAGTTACCAAAAAGTGGCTGAAAATAAGCAGGAAACTGGGCGTGTTATAAAAACTTATATACATTTACATACACTTATATATTCATTTATTGTTTTGGAAAGTTTCCAAGATGTCATTTTGTGCCAGCATTGTTTAGGTTTTATTGAGACTCCTGTGTCAGGTAATCAACATATTACAGTCCATGGTAATTGGTAAATTCGGGTGAAATATTTATATTAATCTGAAATTAACTGCCCTGCCACTGTGTGTGTGTTGTGTGTGTGTGTGTGTGTGTGTGTGTGTGTGTGTGTGTGTGTGTGTGTGTGTGTGTGTGTGTGTGTGTGTGTGTTTTGTTTTCTCAGTGTTGACAGGCTGCTGCTGAGGCTGCTCCACTGCTACAGTGTCTCTGACCTCCAGCAGGGGGCAGCAGCAGCAGATCTGCTCTCTGCTCTGCAGCACACTGGACTTCTCCTGCAGCTCTGCTCTGGACCTGACAGCAAACACACAGACACACACTCTGACTCTGAGCACCGAGGACTGCACAGTCGTCTCCATGGTCATCCAGAGAGCTCACACATACATACCTACATACACACACACACACACACACACACACACACACACACAGCTCACTCTGCATGACTGTGAGATAGAGGAGGCTGGAGTGGAGTTACTCTTCCCCATTTTACACACAGTCACCCTGCAGTAAGCCACTGACAAACAATTTAACACAATATCCAGCATGTGACTGAATGTAGAAGCTGTGTGTGTTCATTGGAAAGCATTGTATGTTCTTTGAAAGGCTCTATATAAATGTAACTTTGCTCATTCAGTCATATCTTGTGTTCTGTCAAGGACATTTTTTTGAAAAAAAACAGCAAAAAGCCTGACTTTCTTGGTGATTTTATTTCTCTTACTGGCTGCCTGGTTCACTGATCACTGCCTGTCCTTGGCAGGATGGATATTGTGTGTCTCTGAAAATGTATTAATATTATTAGTATGTGCCTAACGCTCCTCTCTATTCCAAAGCTGACCCGATTTCCATAATTCTCGTATTGCATAAGACCACTGACCACCCTCCTAGCGTTCATGTCTCCACGGTTTCCCTGTCTAGTGTCTTTATTTTGATTTACTCCCTTGTTGTGGTTCCATTCCTTCGTTTCGTTTTCTGCACCCCTCATAATTTGCACTTGTGTCTGGTTTAATGCTCATGTGACCATGTTTTTAAGCCCTGTTTTAGTTTAGTCTTGTTGCTATTTATTGTAAGTCCAGCTGCTGTTTGTTAATCGAGGCTTCCGTGCATGTGAATATAAGCCTGAATGTTTATCCTCGCCCCAATGTTATAGCCTGCATCCCTGGTTTGTCTTCGTGCACTTTTCTTTACTTTAGTTTATCATGAATTCTCGGACTTTCCATGTTAATAATTTGACCCTGGACTTTGGATTTGCCCCTAATAAATCTCACTCTTTTCCACACAATGCGTCCGCCTCCTTACCGCTCATCGTTACACTTCCCCAACCTGCTATATTTACATTAAAACTCCGTCAACAGCAGTCTTTAGCGTTGAGGTTTTTTTTAATCTGCGTAAAATTACATAATTTCTGCTGTTTCAGAAGTGAAGGATTTGCGTGCTCTAAATTTTCATCATGCCAATGCACAGAGGTTTTGGTATGGAGATTTTATCCCGATCTATAGGAGCAGGTGTGATGGACTATAAAGTTGACGAGAAAGAAACCATCCGTTTCGCCGCCGTTCATGTCCATAGATGCTGCTATTACCAAAACTAGTACTGCGCTGATTCTTAGAGGACAGTTGATTTGACCGGATGTCGCAGCAGTACGGCCGACTACTCCTGATCATAACGTATTCATGACAACTCAGCCCTTTTTACGACTGAGGTGCTCACACGACAACGCGTGATCTTGCACCTTTTATGTGTTTTAAGAAAAACGCTCAGTGTTTTAAAGTGCAGCAGCGAATTTTCCTCTAACGCGTTACTAAGCTCTGTGAGCAGAGTAATTTCTCCCATTGTGTTGAAATGAACAGGTGTCTGTTAAACTCATTCATGAGCGTATTTTAACGCGCGTTCAATATCGTCCGAGCTGTAATCTTTTGAATTCTGTAACCATGCGGCGTCATACGTATAACATTCTAGTCGCGTGGTGTGATAGCAACTGCTAGTCAGAATAAACAAGACAAACAGTAGTAGAAACATTTAAAAAAAGATACGATTACAAAAGTGAGATGCATTTTTGGCAGAACAGCGTTCATCCTTTTGAAGTTAGTTGCAGCAATTCTCCCACTTTAGAGCCGACCTACATTGTAAGACATCCTCCTGTTGAGCTGGATATCAGTGTGTTAAGCAGGTTTCTGTTTTGTAGGAGGACGGTAAGCAGCTGGAAGATTCCACCGTGTCAGCGCATCGTAGAGTGAGTTATCAACACAGCTGGCGACTGTTACAACTAACACACCACTTTAAATTTTGATATGAGCCCTTTTTAGATAGAGATTGCCTTTTAGGGATTAGAATGAGGCTCTGCAACATCTCAGATTGAAAAAGAAAGAAAGAACGCAGAGAAGAACAGAATAACTATAACTATATATATATATATATATATATATATATATATATATATATATATATATAATCTTTGTCGGCTGAAGATCTCTAGGGACCGAATACACATTGCTGGGTCATATGTCTCTGTATGTTCCAAATGGGAATCCATAAGGTGGAGGAGGAGTTGAGCAAAGAGACCCTGGGTGAATGTCGGAGAAAGACATTGGAGGACAACCGACGGAAGGCTGCACGTGTAGGGCGGTGTCTTGGAGGTCTAGACCTCGAGCTAGCAGTGCGAGAACTGCAGAGGGAGAATGTGGAGATCAAAGCTGAACTGAGAAGGCTGAGAGCACAGCTTGAGAAAGTAGGAAAAGAGAAACACTTAGTTACACTGCAGTGCACATCCAATGAAGCAATGTTCTGCTATACACAGCAGATGGTTTTAGATTGAAATAAGCAACTATAATTAAAGTCCAGGTAAATAGTGAGCATAAATGTGTTAGGGCATATCAACAAATGGATTGCCTATGGCACTACAATATCACTTACATTATATTTTTGATAGTATATCAAAGTGTGTGCACATGCATGTATTTAATAGTGATGCTAAATTAAATGCTTTTTCACAGTTGGAAAGCCCAAGGCCCAGTTTCCCCCTGGAGTCTCCCAAACCACGAGACAACAGGTTTCCCTCACTCTCCCTCAGACAGCCTACCAGATTTGCACCTGGTGAGCCCCACTGGTTCCAAGAAGCCCCATCATCCAGACCCTACAGGCCTTGCCGTCCACTACTGCCTCACTCAGATGTGAGGCCAGCACCAAATGCACAGGAGAAACAGTTCAAGGAGAAAAAGACACATGGGAAGAAGAAACTGAAACGTCATCAAAAAGACATAGAGCAGACATCGAAAGAAGCGAATGGAGCCTCGGAAGCAAGAACATGTGAGAAGAAGAGATTTCGAATTAGGATTGTATGGAAAGGATTTAAAGGAATTAAGTCTTTCTTTCAAAAATAGCTGTATGGTATAGAATTTCATGTCCTTTCCATATTAACATAACTTTACTCCTTTACTGCATGCAATAAGCCTGCCAAAATAATTTTCCAGGCATTTTTCATAGATATTTAATTGATTTATAATATGAATGTCTAACTTCTCATTTCAAAATGTGCTTATTAGTTCATGTCTGTTTTATAATGTAAATAAAGATATTTTCTTAAATAGGTGCAAAGTCTGGCATCATCTTAATAGGTACAGTTGCATCATTTAAGTCCATTTAAGTTCCAAGTAAGATCATGTCATGATTTATTGACAAAATATTAAAAATGTATAGTTTTGGAAGGATTAACAGCTCAACATTTATTCAGTAAGAGGTTCAGGAGTAGAAAAAATGTTAAGAAGCCCCCTAGTCCCCCAGTCCCAGAGTCACATGCGAGGTTTAACCATCAAATATTAAAACCCTGAGAAATGTTCAGTCTGAGATCTGAGTGAATAGTTTAAGGAAGATATTTGTCCAACCGTCCATGTTCTGTCACAAAAATGGGGTTGCGGTCTGGACCTCCTTGACACCAAGAATCGTACAACCGTTTCCCTTTGTAGATGATGAATCTGCCCAACAACATTCCCAGTGATGTGGACGGTTATCTGTTCCCTCCCAATTCCACCTGTAGTCTGCTACATAATCTTACAGGATTTGTCATGGAACAGTGACAAATCCTGTCTCATCTACATTGTAGATATTCTGGGGTTTTGTTGTGAAATCTGTGAGATAAGCATATCAAAGCAGTGGGTGAATATTCCAGTATCAGCTGAGGTCCTCACTGTAGCCACAGGAAACTGTTCTGATTTGTGAATGGTCTGCTCAGGATGATCTCACATAAAACAATAAAATCATTTTCTCCCATTGGGGAAAGGGCTCTCAATTCCACTAGCCAGATTATAATCCAGAACAAGATGTAAAACATCTGTTTCAGTAAAGCTCCAACCCCAGTCACACATGACCTGCCAGGATTGTAAGAACACATGGACACATTAGCCTAAGCCATTTTATGATCACATCGTAACTTCATATTTGTCATTCATTTATTCCATCAAACAGCATTTATTTTGCATATCATAATTTCTTACTTGCAGCCAGTACAGTGAAAACTGATGCAAGTTTGTACTTGAAGGAACTCCTCATTAAAACACTCTAAGGTCATCTTAAATGGAGTGTAGTGGGCTTAAATGGTTTCAAAGCGACTAATGGTGAAAAAAGACAATGTGTTCATTTTTAAATAAAAGATATATTTACATGCATGGAGCCTAAATATTACGTGGACTAAGAATCATATTATTATTTTGCCCACATACAGAAATATTAATTTATTCTAATTCAAGGATTGCTTGTTGCCTATGGTTGGCATGCTTTTTGTAGTGCTGTATCATTTAAACCCACCTTTTAAAGAATCAAATTTTTGAAAATATTCAGATGTCCAGAAACTAGATGTCTGCTTATTTGTTAATATGTTAATGTAATTAGAAAACTGTGTACATACGTGGTAATGTTTAAATATAGGTGTATCTGCCAGTGAAGTTTATGCTTTGACCTTTAGATTAGCTGTAATGCTGAGACAGGCAGGGCAAGACACAAGCGTGTTGTCGAACTTTGTTTATTAGGAGGAGCAGAAACATTATCCAAGAGCAGGTTACCAGAATACATGATAAACAAAAAACAAAGTGAGGCTAACCAGGAAGAAGAAAACATAGAGGTAAAAGTAAGATAACACAGATATTAAGAACACGGGAACGGAGAACAATATGGAAAACGAACAGGCAGAGAAAGAATACATATGGTAGAACTCCAGTGTAGTGATGGGATGTTAGATACTGAGGCATCAAAGCTCACTATTGCAAAGCACATTGATTCAACACTGTATTGAAGATTGTATCAAAGTTACTATTAGCATATGACTAATGAGGTCTAAGCATCAAACGTCGTCTAAACACTGGATGAAGTGGCACTGTTTCACGGGTCTGGCACTGTCCTATAACTTGCAGGCTATAAGAGACTGTAAAATCTCCAGACATCTTTTTCCCACAAAATTTGAAATATGGAAAATATGGAAGCAAATCTTTCCATATGAGGATAAATAACATAAATTGATCAAGTACCATTTCTTAATACACAAAAATTAAAGCATTAAAATCTCATTTGACATAATATAAATGCAGTTACCAAAAAGTGGCTGAAAATAAGCAGGAAACTGGGCGTGTTATAAAAACTTATATACATTTACATACACTTATATATTCATTTATGTGTGTTTTGGAAAGTTTCCAAGATGTCATTTTGTGCCAGCATTGTTTAGGTTTTATTGAGACTCCTGTGTCAGGTAATCAACATATTACAGTCCATGGTAATTGGTAAATTCGGGTGAAATATTTATATTAATCTGAAATTAACTGCCCTGCCACTGTGTGTGTGTTTGTGTGTGTGTGTGTGTGTGTGTGTGTGTGTGTGTGTGTGTGTGTGTGTGTGTGTGTGTGTGTTTTGTTTTCTCAGTGTTGACAGGCTGCTGCTGAGGCTGCTCCACTGCTACAGTGTCTCTGACCTCCAGCAGGGGGCAGCAGCAGCAGATCTGCTCTCTGCTCTGCAGCACACTGGACTTCTCCTGCAGCTCTGCTCTGGACCTGACAGCAAACACACAGACACACACTCTGACTCTGAGCACCGAGGACTGCACAGTCGTCTCCATGGTCATCCAGAGAGCTCACACATACATACCTACATACACACACACACACACACACACACACACACACACACAGCTCACTCTGCATGACTGTGAGATAGAGGAGGCTGGAGTGGAGTTACTCTTCCCCATTTTACACACAGTCACCCTGCAGTAAGCCACTGACAAACAATTTAACACAATATCCAGCATGTGACTGAATGTAGAAGCTGTGTGTGTTCATTGGAAAGCATTGTATGTTCTTTGAAAGGCTCTATATAAATGTAACTTTGCTCATTCAGTCATATCTTGTGTTCTGTCAAGGACATTTTTTTGAAAAAAAACAGCAAAAAGCCTGACTTTCTTGGTGATTTTATTTCTCTTACTGGCTGCCTGGTTCACTGATCACTGCCTGTCCTTGGCAGGATGGATATTGTGTGTCTCTGAAAATGTATTAATATTATTAGTATGTGCCTAACGCTCCTCTCTATTCCAAAGCTGACCCGATTTCCATAATTCTCGTATTGCATAAGACATTTATTTCCATTATATGTTTTAGCAATCAGGTGGTCATTTTTCTTTTCAACAGTTATTGGCGGGATCCAATAGATCCAAAGTCAAACGAGTACGCACATCATGTGTTGAACCCATCCATAGTATTTTTCTGCTTATCTAATATGCCAATATTTGCTCGTAACCATCCCACCAAGTCCTAAGAACACCCAAACCTAAATGCTTAGTAACTACAGTAAAGCTTGTGTCACTGTCTTAATTTATATTCTGCATTAGTTCATCAAATGGTTATTTAATGAGAGTGAGTCTGTATTTTGTATTTGAAAAAAAATAAAACTGTCAGCATTAAGCAGGTTTGTTGTCTGGTTTGAAGGCTGTGGTTGTGCTATTTTTTTGGCCTTTCTGGTCAACTAGTTTCTGTACCCAGTCATTCCATCAAGGGAGGTGTGTTGCTATTGAAATGTCTAATTTCCTTCATCTAGGGAATTCATGACATACATTAGAATTACATTTATTATAGCTGCAGTTGGCAATTAAGGGGTCCAATCATTTTATCACATCTGCACAACTTGGTTGCTGATGACATCCCATATTAAGTTCACCAGCCTTTGTGGTTGGTTTTGAGGTTTTGTTTCCAGGAATGTTGTATTTTGAAACCAATCTCTCAATTTTCTCTGCTGAATTGCTTTATATAAATATTATTTTTTCTGATTCGACATGACTAAGAAATATAGTTCCCCCAGAAGGTCAGTTCACCCCAAATGTACTTGCATTCACAGTATGTTCATATACACCATTGAAGTTTGGTGATAATCTAACACTCTATGGCTAAGTTTTAGCCTATTAATAAAAATCCTGCTCTTGGGGATTGATAATTAAAGACACATATTTTTGATAATTATTTACAAGAAGATCTGCATTTTTTACATTGAAAGGGTATCTCTAGATCAAAAGGTCACTGATTTGTTTGAAAGGTGCATTTGCCCAACTAATTTAGGTATCAAAAATCAGGCTAAAAAAAGGTTTACGAAACGTATTGAACTTTTTTATGGAATAGTCACAAAGTATTGCACTGTATAAACTGCATTTCTCATGCACAATTGGTACACAATGGGATTGACTCATTTTTTTTTTTTTTAATACCTTTTCATAAGTCAGAGGGGCTCTGTTGGCAAAAATGTCCTATAATTGCCATGCTAGCTTAAAGTCCATAAATCAATACTCATGTCAAGTTTCATAAGAATTACTCAAAGAAGTCTTAATTTTTTTTTCAGCTGTTTTGAATGAATCAGTACACCTTGGAAGGATTGATAGGTATGTAGGGGCCATACTCCATACAAATATCAACATGTTTCAGTCTCATCAATATTTTGATACCAAATTTGTGAAGATTGGAGAAAGGTCCTACGACTAGTGTGTTACAGTTCATCAGCAACATAAAAAGCAGTAGGATATTTAAATTCAAAGTAATTTCTACAAGAATCAACGTTGTAGCAGTCCTCTGAAGCCAGTTCTTACTAAATTACATTACATCCTTTGAAGCCCACTGAAAAATGATTAGCCAATTACCTGAAAAACATTAGCCAATGTTTGACTCAGCCTTAGCAATCCTCCAGCTTGCTTACAGAAGCAGTATGCAAAATTTCATCTTGATCAGAAGAGCAGTTGTTGAAAAACAGTTATTTGCATATTATTATATGCCCCATATTGACAAAACTGCTACATTTGGTAAGCTACCTCAAAGTCAATACTGGTATAAGTCTTTTAAATTTCATGAAATCTGAACATGTCCTTCAGGAGTGACAGCTAGTTAAAGTTAAAGTTAAAGCCTAACCTTTGTACTACTACTTTGTACTACTAATATTAGACTGCAATAGGACAGCTGTATTTTTATGTCAGGTTTTTGTTTAAATAATTATTGAGATTCAGACTCTTGCAAATATTTTGACACCAATTTCACTCAGAATGGTGTGAAAATCCTAGGAAAAACCCAAACAAACAAAAAAAGTGAAATCTAGTGGGCAGAGCATATCTGAATTCAGAAGAAACCAAGGAAGAATAAAATAAAAATAAATAATATTATTTCTATATTCACCTCTGCCTTTTGTTTTGAACATCTGCAAATGTTAAATATAGTTTTATCTGCAGTTCATAAAGGAAAAAACAAAAATACATTAGAGTCAGAACGTTTGTTTCTTTGTCACACAGTTTTATTATTGTTTTGAATTATTATATTGTGTTTTAGCAATTGTCACTTGTCCTTGGACTTGTCCTCGGCCTTACACAGCCAGGTGAAAAAGGCTGTCACAGATTTGAGGGCCACACCTTTGCCTCTTGTTGTGTTTGGACAGCAGCTGCTGGTGCACCTTCCTCTGCTCCTCAAGTTTGGCCTACTGATGGATCTGTTCAATGGTCTTGGGCCCGTGGTCAGCTCGCTGCGACACCCAGTTATGCTAGAAAAGCAAAATCAGCAGATGCATACTTTTGCATCACCATGCGCTGGAATGGCAAACACAAACACACAAACACAGGCAGAGTCTCTAACCAGTCGCAGGTCGATGACGTCCTGGAGCAGGAACCGAATGCGTGAGGAACCCCTCCTCTCCTTCACTGTCTTTTCTATATATTTAAAGTAGTGATCCATTTTTGGCTGAGAGAGAGAGAAAGAGAGAGAGAGTGTAAGAGAAACGTAGAAAAATTTCAGGTATTCTACCCTTTTCGATTTGATCAGGTGTGCTCTCAGCTGAACTCATGTCGCAAGACGTTTATGACTCTTATGCAAACCCTGCTGCCTTGCACGTTGGTCAGTGCTGTAAAGCAGTTCACTGCCACTGTGGGTGTATCTGTGCTGTCATCAGCTGCACTTGGCTTTGGGGAATCCAGGGTGCAGCAGCAGGAGGCGGCAAACGTGGAGGAGGCTGTGAGAGCAAAACCTTCTAACAGCTGACCAGTCCTCAATAAAAGCCTTTCATTTTGTCAGCTGCAGTAGGAGCAGAGCTAACAACCACACTAACAACTTCACTAAACAACATGAACTTGGACACTTTTAAAATCATTGCCAAGGCCTAATAATACACTGATATCAGCGCAGCATGCTAGTCGCACTATAGATGATGATCCTAATTAGTTGGCTACCCTGTAGTCAGAGTGCAGGCAACAGGCAAGCAACAGAAAACACTGACAGCAAAACTTTTATAGACAACATTTCAACATGCTTGTTTTTTGGTTAAAAGCGTGCATGGAGAAAAAAATACACAATAAAAAAGACCAGGAAAATTGAACACATATAACTGTCAAACTAGTTGGTGACTGAACTGTCAACATCACAACTGCTGTTCCTACTAGAGACAAAACTGACAGTCAATATACAATATCCAAAACTTCTTCATCCAGTTTCGATGTGTAAAGTACTTGTTGTGAAAAACGCAACACAGACCAAATCTGGACAAAATAGGCACAGTCGCTGCACTGCACACTAGCACTCATCTACACATGCCCCGTAAACCTTTACATGACATACTAAAGATAAACCGATGCAAGTGCTGAGCATCTGCTGAGAATATTAAATCAACCCAGACCAGGCCCGCGGCCTGCTTACCCTGGCCTTCTCCAAGTCCAGGTCTTTGCCGATGGCTGTGAGGAGGTGGCACAGACGCTCCAGGCTCTCCTCGCTGTGGTTCATGAACAGCTTGACCACACAGTCGTGCATGATGGCCTCCGACAGCATGTGCAGCTTGAACAGCTCCCCGATGAACTTGATGTTGCCGATGGACCTCCTGTGGGCCTTGTCCTTCGCCTCCTCCAGATCCTCCTCCAGCCTCTCCCGCTCGCTGGCCTTGCGAGGAGTAACCAGAACAAAGACAAAAGCAAGAAACAGCGCGTTTGGACCCGATAACGACCAGGCCGCCTCCCAGCACTGCTGCCGATTTCAGTCCCCTTTCTCCTGATCTGTGGGTTGGTGAGTCGGGTAAACTAGACAGGAGTGCTGCTTACTGAAGTGGCCGCTTCCAGCTGGTGCCGCAGCTTCTCCAAAACATCATCCTTGACCTTGTCCTTCTCAAACTCCTTCTGACAGCGGTTCAGCAGCAGCTTTTGGAAACTCACAGTGCTGGTGGGCTTGTCTGCCATGGGCACTTTTAACTACACAGGAAAGACATGTAGGAGAAACACTTGGGTATAAGACAGTGTTGAGAGTTCTGTTACTAAATAGAAGCTGATTAAAGCTCCATGTCAGTTTAGAGTGGTTCAAACAGAGTTCACTTCTGTGTGGCATTTGCTTTTGTATGGAACTTCAGCAGCAATGTATGGGAACATGTTACTCACCATAGCCAGGCAGCTGCACATATTGCCATAGGCCATAGAGAAGCTGGGCTCATCGATGGCTTTTTCAAAAACCAGGTCAACCACGCCTTTGAGGCGCTCCTCCGTGTCGATGGTGAGGTCCATCACCTGCTTCATCAGCTGGTTAAACATCTGCGGAGGAAGCTCTGATTTCTCAGGGGGATAAGAGTCTGGGGTGGGGGCAGGAGTGGGAGCTGGAGCTGGGACGGGTCCATGTGCAGAGACAGGGGCAGGAGCAAAAGCAGGACTGCCGGGCTCTCGTCTCTGCACAGGAGGCTCGACTGGCCGTAGTGCTGGTGATGAAGACTTCAGCATTGCACACTCAAGCTTTGGCTCGTCATCTACAGCCAATCACAGATGAGGGTTGGGAAAGTTGAACCACCAAAAAAGGGGAAAAAAATTCAAATAAAATAATAATCAGTGGAGTCAAAAGCAAATCATCCACAAAACTAGTACTAGTTTCATAAGGAAGTTCATGCATGTGCTAGCTAGCCCTAAACCAGCTGTGTGTGTGTGTGTGTGTGTGTGTGTGTGATGTAGTTAGAGGGTTGAAAGGGACAGTGAGGCCTGACCTGGTTTCAAGTCCACAGGAGCAGGAAGGACCTGAGCACTGTCCACGTTATACATGACATTCCCCTGCTCTGCTACCTGGCTGTTCAGCTGCTGGGATTTGAGGTAGAAAATGTGAGGATAATGAGGGTGTGGACATAAAAACTAGCAAAAGACAGAAAAGATGGAGAGAGAGAGAGAGAGAGAGAGAGAGAGAGAGAGAGAGAGAGAGAGAGAGAGAGAGAGAGAGAGAGAGAGATACTGCACACACATGCAGAAGAAGGGGAATGGCAACGAGGGTGGGGGGGTGAGCACAGCACAGCACAGCACAGCACAGCACAGCATAATTAGAGTTTACAGAGAGGCCTTTCCTCAGAGAAGCTGAGGTGCTCAGGGTTTGGCTGAATCGTTCTTACAGGGCCTTTATGTGGGCTGTCTGTGTAGAGGGAACACGAGGGAAGATCAGGAGGATTCGAGTGGCTGTGAAGGAGAACTAAGATGGAGGCAGACAAAAGAACAGGCACGGCAAGTCGGAACATCAAAACACATCTGAGAAGCCTTCTTAAATCAGAACAGCCACAATCACACAAGCTACTGGAACCAGTCAAATATGACGGAGGAGGGTCAACGGTGTGACCGAATCACTGAAGAAGGAAGAGAGAATGGCCGGAAATCAAACTACACCATCAGATTTTGTTGCTGATTGTATGATGCTTTTAATAGGACAAGACAATGAAAGCCAGCCAAACAACCAAACAATCAGCTCAGAGCTTATTATGAGGGAGGACTAGATGAGAGAGAACTTTGACCTGTGGAGTGGATGACGCGAAGCAGCGGCCTGCAGCCGATCAGGGGCTCGGGCTGCGGGACTGAATGGCTTACCTGTGGAGCAGTAGGGGTAGTGCAGGG
The DNA here is from genome assembly GCF_041902795.1 of Electrophorus electricus. Lineage (NCBI taxonomy): Eukaryota > Metazoa > Chordata > Actinopteri > Gymnotiformes > Gymnotidae > Electrophorus > Electrophorus electricus. The sequence goes on from NW_027658412.1 coordinate 63,578, forward strand.
ACGTCCCACTGGTGGGCTTGTGTTCTGGCTAATGCCTACTCCTGACATGATCTCCTCTGTGATATCCTTGCCATCCTGGTTAGGGTCTCGGATACGGATCTTAGCGAACAGCAAGTTATTTGCATCTAGTCAATCCACAATTAAATTAATTTCACCTCTGAGGCATGGGGAATACTCACTGTTTTCTTTACCCTCTTAGTGGGTGGAGGCTGCTGAGCTGTATGCACTATTATGGATGGAGATTTGGTGTATATGATCTGGCCAGGATAGTATGAAGGCCCTGCCACTAGTGGTGACCAAAAAAAAGCACTGGTTTCAGTTAGAGAGCAAAAGAAAAACCAGTTTCAGCCAGCAGGAATACCCAGAAGAAAGGTCTCTTTATCAGTGAGAGCACGCATGTAGGTTTCCCAGGTGGGGGTAGAGAAAGCGAAGTCCAAACTCACCATATGCTAGTGGGCAGTCTGCAGGAAAGAGCCCAGGGTAGAATGTACTGGGTCCTGTGGGCTGGACGGAGTACTGCTGGGGATGTCCCACGTAAGGAAGGCCACTGTGGTGATACTGAGAATGAAACAGAACAGCAGAGGTAAAGGGCCTAGCACCAGACATGGCCATTCATATAGGACACTCCTAAAAGAGATATTCAAAGCAGTAAACAAACAAAAAATACAAAAACATTTAGTTTTTACACTGAAAAAAAACTAAACTAGAACTTCTCATTTCTGCTTCCAAGATAAAACATATTTTTATCTACACATTTTAGGAGCAGTTTATTTATTGCTGGCCAACCTGTTTATAGACAGATTTTCAACCCATTTGCTACACTGTGTACATATTTGCACAGGCGCTTTTCTCTGCTCTGGGTACCTGAGGCACGTAGTACTGGAGTACGTAGTACTGGCCGGTCTGGGATGAGGTGAAGGGCATGGGCGTCAGGAACATCATGATGGGCTGGCCGGACACGGGTCGAAAGGAAGCGCTGTTACTTGGAATGGCAGGCTGGGCTGTCTGCATCTGAGGGATCTGGAAAAGCTGGGAGAGGAGAGGAGTGGAGAGTGAGGGTCACAGAGCAGCGTGGCGTATGCCGCAGCAGCCGGCTCAGACGCTCGGAGTGAAGACTTTAGTCAAGAGTTGAGTCGTGGACTCTACAGCAGTTGTACTGGGAATGTTGAGGAGATATATACATAAAAAAAAAAAGTTTAAAATTTTCAAGGGATTTTGGATGTCCTATTATGCTAGGCATGCAAGATACAAAAAGAAAACCTTTCAAGAGTCTGTTTCACATGCATGGCACTAATACAAGGGTGAATGAACTAGCATGAAAAATTAAACAATTACAATGATGGATGCAGCTAATTAGCCATTATTGCAGGAGAGAGGATATATATGTAAAAGACAACTAATCTTGAATGTAAATTTGTACCGATAACCTGAGTCTATCAAAGCCAATGCTGACAAAATATGACATGAGCTAGAATTCAGAATGTGACAAACCCCCATCCCAGTTGGCTTTGATGCTCAGAATGGGAACATAGTGAGGGAATTCCTTCTACATGAGAAACAGTAAAATGAGCCTAAGAGGTGATTCTCACATACTGTCTCCCACCGAGCTGTTGCCATCTTAACATTTTCTGGACATAAAATCCTCCCTCCAGCAGTTATGCAGGCAGGCAGAAATGAACCTTTGTATGGGCTCCTGGGTAATGGAGCAGCCATACCATGTCCAAAACAGATTATTAAAAAGCACTGGAGTCCAAAGGAAATAAAAAGAAACAGACTAAAAAAGACTAAACATAAAAGACTAAACGTAGGTGCTGGCATCCTCCGAACTGGGGAGCAGAGTGGAGCGCAGGTGCACCACTGAGCTACTGGAATGTCTTTCAATGCATTTTTTGAAGACTGCAAAATTACCTGAATGGATCTCAATCCTCCCTTGAATATTGAAGCAGGAACGAGAGAGAAGCTAGTGGAAGAACGCACTAATGGGTGTAAAGGGTCAGAGAGACTGTAACACGCTCAGATACACTGGCACACACAATTTAAACAAATCTTTAAACAAATTTAAACCAAAACAAGTTTGTTTGTTTTTTTTAAATGACGGAATTGAACACTGTTGTTACAGTGGAATTGTGAGGTCAGAGGCAGAGCAAATGTGTTCCACTAACCTTCCTGGCCCTTTAAGTGCACTACTGCAGATAGACTGAAAACAAATTTCACCTAAATAAAATCACACTGCAACACTGAAAACATAAACACAGACAAGCACTGAATGAGTGGTAAAGGGCATTAAAGCCTAAGTATTACATGGAGATCACCGCTCACATTTTCAATTCTTTCCTTTGACAAAACAACTCACATCAACAGCCAAGGCACTGCACTGCCTTTCTAAAAGGAGATGGCAGATGGCACTATCAATTAGCTTCACTCAAAAATGGGAGAAAACAAGGAATGCGGCATGTTATGCGCTCGTGCACATAGTTCGGTCACACGTCTCTGCTATGGTCTTCCAACGTACACTGCCCTTGATATGAGGCAATATGGCCACCTACTGTAAGCTCAACCTTGGGTCACGATATCATGCAGAGCCTTCATAATACCCTATGCTTCTGTGCATGTGCTAGTCAGATTCAAGCTCAAATATCGTCTCTCTCAGCTAGCACAGCCCGGCCTCATCTGTCTACAAAACTTCCAAGAGGTCTCCGGTACACTAGACAAATGTTGCTGTTTTGTATTCACAGAGAACATTTATCCAAGTATGTGTACTATTCAAAAAGCTGGGATGCGGCTGGGAGACAGGAATCCATCTGCCTCTGAGATTGATGTGTGAGTTGGGGAGGGGAGTGCAGTGGCTAGAACACTAAACTTGGCGAGGTTTTACCACAGGCACACAGAGGAGCATGCAGCATACAGTGGGAGGTGCTGCGCTGCGGCGGCGGACATTAGCTGCTGGTGGGCAGGATGAGAGAGCAAACTGGGGGTGGAGGAGGGTGGGGGGAGCCAGGCAGAGACTGTGGGGGCAGGATGCGTGCAGACGCATGTCACATGCTGCAGGAATCTGGGCCATGTTGCTGACAAGTTCATTGAATGTTTTGAAGCCAACTACAGCACATGCATGTCTGTGTTGTATCTGGGCTTGGTGTAGTAGGGTCAAGGAAGACTTATTTTTAGCTGAAGATGTCTATCAATAGCAACACAACTGCAGATAACCATATTTACTGCTAAACTTTGGCTGACATCTCAAGTGAGGCGCACTTCATACAGAATGCCAGGAAAATAATCTCCTCCTAAACGTCAGTAAGACAAAGGAGCTGATCGTGGATTGCAGCAAGAAGCAGGAGCAGCACTACCAACCTGTGACGATCAGTGGAACCACGGTGGAGAGAGTAGATAGTTTCAGGTACCTTGGTGTTCACATCTCGCAGGACCTGTCCTGGTCCCGCCATACCAGCTCCCTGGCAAAGAAGGCTCGTCAGCGTCTTTACCACCTCAGACGCCTAAGGGACTTCAGACTGCCCTCCAAGGTACCCTCCAAGGTGCAGGAATCTGGGCCATGTTGCTGACAAGTTCATTGAATGTTTTGAAGCCAACTACAGCACATGCATGTCTGTGTTGTATCTGGGCTTGGTGTAGTAGGGTCAAGGAAGACTTATTTTTAGCTGAAGATGTCTATCAATAGCAACACAACTGCAGATAACCATATTTACTGCTAAACTTTGGCTGACACCTCAAGTGAGGCGCACTTCATACAGAATGAATACAAGAGTTAATTTACTGTCTTGTGCAGTTCAATATAACAAGCTCATGGTTCATTGCAGGTGGAGCCACCGTCCTTGTTGATTGAAAACCTTAAGAAGCAGAAGCAACAGTCCTATTCCAAGCTAGAGAAAAAAGGCACAGGACTCTCACACAGCAGACTCTGAAATGGAGGATCTCTCACATTAAGGTATGGCTATGCAGCCTTGAATTTTTATCTCCAGACATTCTTGTGTGGTTCCTAGATTTTTCCCACATTCCAGTCCTTTTCTCAAGTACACTTTAAATAGAAAATAAAGTAATTAATTGAAGGGAATAGCCGGTGCCATCTTTATTCTGAGCTCAATGTTGCATACAGACGAGGTATTGACCACAGAATGTCTAACAGTCTCAGGTGGGTTCAATATTTATACATTTTCATCAAGTTACAAAACCATTTTTTTTTTTTTTTAATTGTATCTTTAGGTGGTATCCTGGCCTCAATCCTGGACTTGCCACAGAGGCCATATTTGGTCATTCTCACTTCCTGCTTACTTCTGAAGCCTAATTTGGTGTTTTACAATTCCTGCCATCATATTATTACATTAATAATTTCATTTTATTACCTCACTTGAGTACACCTCTAGCTGGATATTGAACCACTTGGTTGTAATCCTAAATGAATCATGAATGATACAATCAAAGGATCACTGCTTGAAGCCAAGCAAAAAAGTTTGATTTTTCACATTCACAGACATGAAGAACCAGCAGGACGAACCAAGACTGATGTGAACTGTGTGGGAAAGTAGACTTTGCACATACTGTAGAACAAAACCGCTTTGATGAAGTTGTAAGCAAAGAGCTATTAAGAACATAAGCCTGTGTAAATCCTGATAAGCAATTGTAGTTCAGAAGTGTTTGAATATGTGTATTGTTTGTTTGTATTTTCACAGGCCAAAAACAAGTACTGATTAGCAAGATTTACTACCTCCCAGTACACCATTTCTTTTTACTGCCTGAGTAGATGTTGATGGAAGTCAAAAGGCCAACAGAAGCAACAGCCATCTGGTGGTTGCTTCCAGACTACCAGATCAGCTTGATATTCTCTATTGCCTCTCTCTGGCAGAAGACCCACCAGGTCATTCCACATTTGCATAGTTTTGGTGATGCTCTTTGCTTTGGCTTCAGTGTCACTTTGGTGGGCTTCTTTGGGTGGGATGATTCCCCCGCTGAGAGTGTGCGGGCTGTTGTGGAGAGAGGATGTGTCTCCAGAGTCACATCCAGACCCACATATGGCCACCGCAACCAGAAAAGCACAGGTGAGGAAGGCAAGGCTTCTGAGAGCTACCAGCCAAGCAGGTGTGGACAGAAAAGAGGTGCTCTGTAGCAAAGAGAAAGGAAGCTGATTGCTTGGTATGTAAAAGGAGAGAAACCTGGAAGCTGGTATGGATAGTATGAAACCCACCAAAAAGGAAAACAACAGCTTCATTTGGAAAAAAAAACAAAAAACCCAACAAAATGCAGCAAGAGAGAACAGGTCTTTGCTTATCTTAGATAAATCAGTGTTTGATATAATCAATGCTTAAAAAAGCATGGTAGCCAGGAACAAAAAAGTAACCAAAAGTATTCAAGGTGAAATGTGCAGTGTATTGGCTCAGTCATTTCAACTGTTCCCCATTTTTTTTATATCAATTTTCATCTCTGACAAGGAAGATGTGGAGGGGAACCTGGGAGCCTGTTGGACAGGGTAATGAACTGGATTGCAGGCTCAAACACTGTATGCACTTATATGCACTTGAAGGACAGTGTTCACTACCAGTTCCGTGTACGCCTTTTTTTCTATCGTCACTTTGTATCAACCGGGAAGGAGCAACTGTCATTCACACCCAACAGGAATGCAGCTAGTTGTGACCTTGAGAATTCTTGGCTATGGAATCGCCAAAAAGTATCTTAAGCACTTCAGCACTATTCTAAGACAACCATTGACAATAATTACTCACCTTAATGAATGCTTTGTCCGCACCTTGGCTGCATCTGAACTGGTGGTTGAAAAGCAGGGCCCGCAGCTGCTGGTTCTGGGGCTGGATGTCATACTGCTCAACGGTCTGACAGGCACGCACAACTCGTAGGTCTGTTCAAGGTGGCGCTTGTACACCTCAATTTCCATCGTAATTGTCCTGTACAACCATAAAAAATTTGACAGAAGTTAAAAAACAGCAGAACGGTTTGTTACAACTGGAAAAAAAATAAATAAGAAAAGATTGATTGTTGTTTTACATGAATGTCAGTGAGCCATGAGGATAAGCCCTCTTGTCCAAAGTTCTGATTAGCAGTTATGACCTCCTAACACTGCAATCAAAATGCACGGGCAGAAGATGCATTACTGAAAAAAACACTTTGCAGATCTGGAATTCATGTCACCACAGTCAAGGTTGAAGGCTTTGTTCAGTGAAAAGAAAACAAATGCATCAAAGTTGGTGTTATACTCAGTAAGAACTCAGTACAGTAAGAAACTGCAAAATACTCAGAGAACTCTGTGCATGAGTCAGTGGCTCAATAGTCCAACTAAAATCAGCCAGGACCACAGTTTAGTTGGGCTAAACATGAGTCAACTAAATCCTTAGTCAGAGAATGATATTCTGTCTTTGCTGCTTACATGATCAGCTTCTTTCAAATAGCCATGTAAACTTAGTTATTTAGGAATAATGTCAAACTACATGTGGGCCATCAGATCCTGTTTGCCCTTGAAGACCCACTCACAATCTCTGCCCAAGTCAGAGACTATTTACAGCTATGATCTTAATTCCAGCACTGGACATGCATTACCTTGCATAGTTTCACAACTCTGGCACTGCAATCAACCCTGCATATGTCTTAACTAAGAAGGCAACAGTTCAAATGGAAAACCTACTTCCTTTCTGGGAGTGAAGGAAGCCAGCTGCTTGATCTTCAGTGTCTGGTTGAGTCTTGGATGCATCAAGCACAGGGACACCAGCTGATACCCCATGGTTGAGGTGCTCCATATATTGTGCAAGGATCGGTTCGTTATAATCACCATTCTGCATTTTTTTAACAGCAGCAACAGCATAAAATGGTTCAGTTAAGGGTGCATCATTGGAAGACTTTCACTAAAATATGTCCTCACCATGTCTCAAATACAGCAATACCTCTTAGAAGCCATTGTACTGCACACAGAATGGACAGTCCCAGCAGTTTCTGTTCCCATATGGAACCTCAGTGTTTTGATTACAGAACCAGCAATTCACAATGACATGAAATGGTTTCTTCCCATTGAATAGGGAGTTTTTATATATATATAAAAATTGTGAGCAAGGATCTTTCATTTTACAGCCTAAAAATGAAAGTGACAAATAAATGTATGTGACAAATAAACCAAACTTGAAACTTTATATAAATAGCTTCATGTTAAATATAGTTTATCAGTCATTAAAAAAAACACATTCTATTAATTAAGAATGTTTATGAAAGTTAATTTAATCTAACTAACAATAAATGAACAGTCGAATATTGTAGTTCAAACAGTCCGATAGCTGTAGTAATGGCTTACCTCATTTTGCTTATTTAGAGAGAACGATAAATTTGAAAACCCACAGGTTTGTGAATTTGGGTCTCTAAATCATACAAAAGTAGGTTTTCTATTTCTGAACAGTTAGCTAGCTAACAAACTACCAGCACCTAAACGATCAAAGTTGAAAGATGAACAATGAAATGGTTCCACAAGGAATGGTTTATAGCCCGAGTTAGACACTCGCTGACCTCAACTATTAGCTAGCTACCTAGCTTATCGCTGTGATAAAGCGATACAATTTTTAACAATGAGGACATGAATAAAGTATCCTTTACAATTTTCACAATATTGTTAACGTAACTGTAATATCTGAAAACGGACCACACAGGAAGGTGTAAAAATGAACAACTGCAAACACCCCGTTCCTCATCTTACCTCGTTAGGTAGCTAAAATAGCTAACCTAGGTTAGACCCTTTAACCATTTAAAGGTCTGAACTGTCAAACTGCGTTTCCGTTAGGCAGATCAATAGTTTGACGCCGTTTGGTGAAACTTATGCAGCCATAAGAATGATTTGATCGCCGATACCTTTAGACATCATGGAATAAAAGAGGCTTATTTTAGCTGATGTGTGTGTGTGGAGTTGTTTGGGGGCAGCTATGAGCTGGAAGCTAAGCGTTGGTTCAGTGGCTTCTAGCATGGACTAGCTACGTTCATAATTCTGCTACAAAATGTATAAATGAGGAAATATACAATTATTTACAGTATTACAGCATTTACAGTATTAAAAGCGTGATTTAATGGGATGAATAGTTAACTAGCTAACGTTAGCTATCCTAGCTTGATGGCTATCTTTGCTCACTAACGGTTACTGCATCTTAGGGCCAACTTTATGCTGCACTTCGCCCCCTAGCGGGCCCGCGGGAGAATCCACACTGGCATACTCAAATAAATCACTTTATAACAACCAATATTCTTAAAGTACAGTACATTTTTCGAGATAACATTTCTAAGGAATAAAACAATTACCTGCTTACCGATTTTCAGATGTCTACATGCAGCTTAATTTTGTCTTTTACACTTCCTGCCATCATATTATTACATAAATAATTTCATTTTGTTACCTCAGTGTCAGGAATTCTGTCACTGAGCCACAGTTCTGTGAAAACTAAAGCACAACAGTCTCTACACTCGCGTTGGGTGCTATGCTAGAGTTGACCTGTTGACCAGGGAACAGACATTGGAGAGCAGGATGGACAGTACAGCTGGTCTGCTAGGGTTAGCTTTTTTTTTTTTTTCCAGTGGTAGCTCAGTGGTTAAGGTATCAGAAGGCTGCTGCTTCAAGCCCCCCCACTGCCAGCTTACCACTGCTGGGCCCCTGAGTAAGGCTCTTAACCCTCAATTGCTCAAGTTGTACTCAGTCATAATTGTAAGTTGCTTTGGATAAAAATGTGTCAGCTAAATGTAAATCCAGCATGAACTCATGCCCTCTATGGTTTGTTTTTATTCAGCAGTGACTCCTGTCTCTAGGGTTTCTGTTTTTTCATTTGTTAACTGTTCTATGTCGTATGAATTATGTGAAGCGACCTTGAGTATGAGAGAAACATTTTATTTATATATATTACATCTATTGTTATTATTATTATTGTTAGATACTGGAGCCTTTCTGTCTTCAGGCACCCAACACAAGGTCTCTGCCTATCAGCCATGACATGGCGGCTTGACCGCGAGCTGGTCGCCCGAGGTCTTCCACTCCTTCTTCTTGTCTCCTTTACCCCTCCCTTTCTCTTTCTTTCTCTCCCTGTCTCTCTTTAAGCACAGGAGTACCTCATGGCGGGTACGGGAACAGCTCGTGGGTCGTTCATGCCAAGAACATCTAATTTTTAATAACCTTGTCTCTTTCCTTTCTACACAGACCCTTAGAACATGCCTCACTTTTCCCCATCATTCTGTAGATTTAGATAGTAGATATAGGACACATATATACTCTGTGCTTTCCTCAATAAAGTTGAACTCTCTTCATTCACTACCTTGGTGTCAGTGTCTCTTGACTTCCCCAGATCCGGCTACAGAGGACGGAGGGCAGAGGGTAACTTGGAGGAGATCGAAACTGAAGGACTTGTCACTTTGAACCAGTTCCTAACAAGAAGTACGAAATACATAAGGTCTACCTTAAACATTGATAAGTGCAATAAACAATAAGTACTAGAGTAGTACTAGACCAGCAAGTAGTAAGTTGCAGTAGTTCAGCTTTAAGATCACAAGAGACCGCACAAGCACCCGGGTAGCTTCCTGCGAGAGAAGGGGCCGAATCCTTCGTATGTTACAAAGGGGAAATCTGAAACATGAGTTGAGAATGACAACTGGTTGTCCAAAGTTATGATCGTGATACCAGGGAGTTCTCAAAGGGAACTGTGAGGTCCTGATAAGGGCTGGGAGTACCCGGGATGTACAGAAGGTTGCATGTTAGCTTGGATAGCTAGCTGGCTCATTCGCTTTCTAGCCATCTTAAAACTGCCAAAGTCTCGAAGTAAACATCACTAGTGAGTTATTCTACACATCTGGCATTAGCAGAGTGTTACAATAATAACAGTTCACCGCAGCAGTAAAGCAATAAACACTTGTCTTATGTAGCTGACAAGCTCGCAAAATACACCAAGCCCGTTGTCATAGCAACCAGCACTTAGCTTGCTCGAACTAGCCTAGCTAAGATAGCCTTAATGGGCTAACAAAGACTCATTTCTACGCCAGGCGCACATACTACAAATGCATATTAGCTACATAACTGTTCCAATAAATGCGTGTATTACCATGCTATTCATTAATTTTCCTGTATGTGCACAACTGTAGACCGGGGGTTCTTTAACGTAATCCTCTTCGCCATTAGCTTAGCTAGCTAATAAAGCTAAGCTAGTTAGCCAGCCTGGCTAACTAACTGATATGTTTCAATGTGGAGACGCAGTAAGAGTGTCTCTAATAATTTGAGTTTGTTTTCAGTCGGTACGTACACTCAAACGGTGTCATACAGTTATTGAATAAATCAGCAGAAGCTGTTATTAAAATAATTTTCTGCGTCTTTTCGAGGTCTTACCTTGACAGTGGTGAAGCTTAGCAGTGGTAACCTACATACGATTCGCATTAAATAAATTAAATACAAAAAAAACCCAACATATTTCTACGGTCAACCGAGAAGTCCATGTCTTTGTGAAATTTATTCTATGAGAATAATTTAATACTACTTGCTTTGGAAAAAGCAAACACTTCATGCCAAACTTAAAGTGTGCACGGCACAGTAATCTGCTGTAGAAGACACATACATGTATTTTCACAATACACAGGCTGTTCATGTCTGTTCAGTACATATGGTTATATTACACCTTGGTTATGTGTAATATGGATATAAATGTTAAAATGTTCTATTACAGAACACGACACCTGTTGCGTTTTATATTGGTAAATCTCTGATATGACCACTGTAACATAAAGTTGCGGTTATAAATACGTGAAACATTTTTGATCGACTGAAATGTAGCTGTATGTACATGCAATATATTTGCGATTATGTAAATTAAACAGCTATTCTTATTCTTATGGCTAGCTAAATAAATTGCAATTTCGTCGTCTTCAAGGCATGGCATGGTGTTTATTCATTCTTCGGCATACAAAATGACGCCTTTTCACGTTGTGGAACTACAAATATGGCGGCCTTTTTTCTTTAGCGTTTTAATGACTTAAAAGCAGAGTCTCACCGTAAAGTCGGGCAGGAGGAGCTGGACTCATTTATTTCTTCGTATCTTTCCCCCTCTAGCGGTCAATAACGGGTACTCTTGAATTGATTTCTATCGCGTAATACTTTGGATATAAATGTTTAAATTTCCTGTTGCAGGACAGACAAAGTATAGTCAACCAGTTCTAACCTTATGATAAAAACTTGAACTTCAAAGTAAACATGCAAAACATACAACAAAGCTCAAATACTATGCACATCTCAAACACCAACACACGTACTATGACACACGAGACATATATACACCCAAGCCGATTACACATAACAGAGAACAGGCGAACGACACGAGAGGGTGTGGCAACACAGACGAACACACACACACCAAGATGTTTGAGGAGGGGGAGGGGCCACAACATGACACTAAGCCTGTACACACTGTTCCAACACTACCCTGTAGGGCACCATCTCCATGGAAGTATATTTTTAAAAGCATGTTTGATAACCATATTTATACTGGAACGATTTAATCAAATGTGTTGTGTTTTTTGTTCTTCTCTAAGACCTTTCGGACGCCGATATTCAGATTTGAGTCTGAGCAAGTTGAGAAAGCCACTGTGAGGGTTTCTGGGTGCTCTGGAGGAACACCCAGAAGTTGTACACCTGCACCATGCCTGAGACCCCTCTGCCCCTGACACAATTGCCCAGGAATGCGGGCATGTACCTAGACTATGAGGATGGGCAGCTGTCTTTCTATTACATACTAACATAGCTACATATTTATCGGAAACCTCCGGGAGAAGAAGCTGTATCTCCTCTTTGCGCTGCTGGACAGACACACTTATGACACTGTACTCATCAAAAGCAGCACCAGAGATGCACTGAGTCATATCCCGCTACCTACCTCTCAGACCAGCTTGTTTGCACATTTTGTCATAAAACTTAAGATGTCATTTGTTGCTGTTATATATAAAATTACCAAATTAAAAAATAAATAAATAAAAAAGTACTTGTGGCTAGAGAAGCACAGCCAATCACATTAACAAGATATAATGTCAGTAATGTTTGCGGCAGGTGTTTCAAATGTGCCCAGACTCATATTCAAAAATATCCATGTTTCAACAGTTTGAAGGTGGCCATGACACTAACAGTTTGGTGGAAATTCCACAAGATATCAAACTCCACACTCACACGAACTATTCATTCTCCCATTTGGAACAATCCAGGCTTTACCATGAACAAAAATATTAAACTTTACATCTTGGATAGAAAAAGGCATTACACACCTTAAACATATTTATCCTAAGACTTGTTTCATGTCACGCCCACAACTAGCCCCAAAATATGCTATAGAAAGCCCCCAGTTCCTACAATACCATCAGCTAAGATCACCTATGTGTTCAAAAATCAATTCCAATACCTACATCCATATCAGAATTTATAAACAAACATTCTTAATACAAAAAACCTATTATCTAAGATATACAAAATAATAGTGAAATCAAATCTCACAGTTACTCTCTCATTGAGACAATAGGAGGAACATTTATTACTAGCCCATGACGCTGCAGTTTGGATTAAAATGTGTAACAATAATTACCACATGACAGCAACACTGACCTACAATGCATTCAGTACAAAATAATACAGAGTACATTATACTACACATTGGATGTTTAAAATTGGTTTCACAAGCTCAGCAATCTGTACATACTTTACTCAAATCACAGTTGACGATTACATTCACGCCACGTGGCAGAGCACACCTATCAAGCAATTTTGGCAAGTCGTCATCAAGTTCGAGTTCAAGTTCAAGTGGTTTTATTGTCATTTCAGGTATATATACAAGTACACAACAAAAACGAGACAACGTTCCTCCAGGGCCATGGTGCAACATAAAAACAACAGTGCAACAGACAACATGCTACACAAGTGCAAACAGTCCAATATAGTGCATCACCAACATATCCCATGCTTTAAATAACCATATCCATCCAACACCATCTTTATGTCTCCTAGGAGACATATCATCAACCAATATGACAGGATACTATGTATAACATTATTATATTGATATAATAAAAATATTCTTGCAAAAAAACAACAAACAAAAAAACATATTCATGAACTGGAAAACAAAAAATAATAATAGTGTCACCCAATAGAAAAATCTATTGATAGAGTATATATATCAATAGAATAATTCTCAGAATTAATCAATAACAGAACCAATAATCTAGACTGTGACACCTTTGATAAAATCCATACAGAGCCAATCCATAAACGATAAATATCACACTCTAATACGTGTACATATACAATCCAACATACATGTACTCACACATAACCATATGCATAGATACATACATACATACATACATACACACACACACACACACACACACACACACACACACACACACATCATTCCTGTAATGGTGCAGATGGCAAATACTTAAAAATATTATATATACATTTTGCGTTTGTCTGTTCATCTGTCTGTCTTACTTTTAATAATAAAGCTCTAAAGGTCCACTGATGGGGGGTAATAAATTCATATATTTATTTCTCCAGATTTCTAACTCTGAGAGAAAAAAAACGTCCTTTTACAAATTGCACCTCGTTGTGGACCTCGGCTAAGTTTACATTCCAGGTGATTATTTTTAAGTTATAAATAAAAATAAATAAAAAATAAAGTGTAACAGTTCCCGATGAGGCGGTGTGGTGGTAGCAGGCCAAAAAAATCAAAATCTTCAATATGTCGCATGTAATTTACTCTAAATAAAAATATTTAGATATGATTTACATACGAGTTCTATTTTTAGGCCTACTAAATGTATACTTTAAATACATTCATTAATTAGCACAGATAATATATCTGCTCTTTATACTTGGATTTCTAACCTACATATTTAAAAATTTAACTGATGTATTTATTTCTGCAGATTTCTAACTCTGAGAGAAAAAGACGTCCTTTTACAAATTGCACCTCGTTGTGGAACGCTACTAGGTTTAATTCCAGGCGAGTATTTTTAAGAGGCTAGATTTGTACTCACAAGCTGCGATGGTGGTTTTTTCATAGCTTCTAAAAGAAGAGGCTGTGGTCAGGGTGGAGTGAATCTTTGATAACCAAGATTGTTGTTGTTTTGGCCTTCAAATAGACAATGGCATTACCCAGTGTCAGGTCTTTCTCAGTAAACTGCAGAGAATGATATAGAGAGCAAGAAATGGTCAAGCACAGTTTAATTGGGTGTGTGTCTGTGAAAAAGACTACAGCTCTCTGATACATTTTTGGTTCAAGATTTAATCATCATGCAAATGATTGTGATTAATGCTTTGTCTGTTTGATTCAAATATTATACTATAAACCTAATATTTTAATAGGGTTGGCAACTTTCTAGATCCGATTACTACATGTGTGTGAAGTACAGGTGCTGTAGCTATACGGTATACAATTGTCCACAGTAGCCTAATTATAATATATACAACTAAAAATGCATCTAAAATAAACACCAGAAACCTGGACTAAGGGTGATGTACATAAGTGCATTAAATCTAGGTAGGACTGCTCAATAGGTAGGATAACAGCAGAACAATTGTCCCACCATATAAGCAAAATGAGAACCTGCTAAGGCCGCCAAGAGGGTGCCAAAGACCATGTATTTATTTCTATTTGTTTTTTACCGATGTTATGTCAGTGGCAGCTCAGATTTCTGCATAGGGCCCCACACAGGCTTGGGCCAGCCCTGGTATCACGGTGTCGTGCACTGGAAAACCATCAAGCCTGTTGACTATGCTACCAGTGTTGTTCATGTAACTGTGCAAATAAACTGCAAACACAATTACTTTTAGAAGTATCATCCAGTTTCTTTTCACAATTGCCAAAATGTAATGAATCACAGCCAGTGTTCTAAAACAGAGCTGGAATGTATTCCTGGCTGATGTGCCCTGTTTCTGGTTACAAAAAAAAAAAAAAAAAAAAAATATTGGTGGATGAATTTTCAATGAAAGTGCTTCACTCAGCAGCCATTAATGATTCTTATATCCAGTATGAATAAATTGAAATTCCTATCCTTGTATCAGGTGCAGCAATTATGTGTAACAATTGTGAAGCAAAAAAGCAAAAGCAAAATTGTAATATAACAATATAGGTAATATAGAACTTGATCTAATGATATTAATTAGGCTATGCAAATAAAACAACCACTTCGGTAGCACATCATTCATGCCTGTTGAATAGGCAGTTTTCTGCTTTGCAGATACTTGAAATCTTTTACTAATCTTTCCCCAAATCCAGTAGGAGCTGCCTTTTACATTAACATGCCAGGATACACACTCACTGGATGTTTAATCTTTCTAGTGGTTAAGCTATATTCTTATAGTCAAGAAAGATATTTTTTAATTATTAATCAGTTAAAAGGATTTCTTACTGTAGGCCTATTATAAACAACATGGAGGAAATAAAAATAAAAATACTTGAGTTAGACAGTGGACACAGGTTGCTAATAAATCAAGTAAATGAAACTGGATGGACTGCTTAATTATGTAACAACACAACATTTATGGTGACGAAGATGTTTCACACATATACATTCTTACGTGCTGCTGACCTCGATATCCATATTTCACATTGATACTGTAACACTATAGAACCTAAACCTCACATTCTCGTCATGTTGATAAGCTTTTTGAAAGTTTGATCATGATCAAAGATCATGATCTTTGTTTTCTAAGTGTGTTTCCAAATTGCCTTTGACTGCTGTATGCCTAATTGCGGCATTTAGCACCTCATTTCGTCTCTAATTTTTGACAGGTACTCTTGACATAAGTCTTGCATAAGTGGAAAGTCGATCAGCCCCCATTTAAAAATGGTAAGCTTTTACTGTCACGTTAATAACATCACGCACACGCACACATAATGCTTCGACTGTCCTACACTTTAAATATCTTTTGCACATTATGGAGTGTGAGCATAGTTACCAGTTCCCTTCATGCAAAAGGGTTGTCTTAGGTTACTGTAAAGTCTAATGCACATTTGGAATTATTAAAAGTAGTTTATAATCAATACGAAATTTTACTGGGAGCCAAAGTAAAGTAGCTAAGATATGATTGATGTGATCAAATTTTCTAGCTCTATTAAGAACTATGGCTGCTGCATTTTGAACTCGCTAGGCACTTTAGGCACTTAATAGCACAGCTAGATAGTAAGGGATTACAGTAGTCCAATATTGAAGCAATAAATGCATGGACTACCTTTTCTGCATTATGTGTGGAGAGCATGCTCCTAATCTTTGAAATGTTTCTAAGGTGGAGAAAGGGGGTCCTAGAAACATTATTTATTTACGTGAGCTTCGAACGAGAGACTGGGATCCATAACTCCAAGATCTTTAACTGTTAGAGAAGATGTGATTGGGAAACCATTGAGGTTCATTGAGTAATTAGAGAGTGGAGACCTAGCTGACTCTGGGCTTAATAGAAACACCTCTGAATGTCTCTGAATGTTAGAAATTAATTAAAAATACTAATGTCAATGTATTTACAATGCATGTATTTAGGACGTAATTTTTTCAATCACAACAAAATATGTTGTTGTATTTTTTGCATTATGCTTACTACAGAATTAACAGTCAACTGTTCAGTGACTTTGCATGCAGAGTTGTAACACTGCTTATTACTAGAACTGTGGCTAGAATCAAAATCAACGCTAGTGTCGTTCCTAAATCCCCAATCAGCTAGTCGTAAAGTTAACATTCAAATAGAAAATAAAGATGCAGACTTCAGAATTAGTTAAAGAGACTAGCTGAGAGAATAGAATAGAATAAATTACTACCCCTGTCTTTTATCATCCCTCCATCCCTCCATCCCATGCCATCTTCCTCTATTATTTGCTTTTCTATTTTGTTCTGGTATCTCCTTATCTCTTTTAAAAAAAAACATTGGCCAAAAGACTAACGAAAACACTGACATACTTAAGACCTTTAATATTTTTTTAAAATATAACATTAAAAGGAGAATGTTACTTATTTCACCCTGACTGTCCACTTATATATCTGTTTTGAGTATGATTTTCCTTGTTCAAGTGAAAACAGTAACAAATGTAGCATGTCACAAATATATACATGACTATGTATGAAAAATGAAAGACATCAACATGAAACACTGGAGCTGATTTCAGTTAAGCACCTAATTATGGAAACTATAAAGACTAACATTGTCATAAAAATGTTGTGAAAGTTAATGCTTAGAAGATTACAAGTGGCTAAGACATACCTTGTTATAGGCTGTGCTTACTGATGTACACCAGGTGGACATAGTGTCAAAGCAGAGGGTCTGATGGAGCAGGTGGAACATCAACATTTAAAACAAAAATGAACTGCTTGTATTTAGTGAACTAAATAAAGCATAAGCGTCCTATGCATGGCATACAGATCCCTATAAGCTTTGATAAAATCCATCCTCATGTAAAAGATGTATTGTCCCAATCATAGTAAGTGAAAACTATGACATAAAAAACTTTCTTTACCTAATATTAGCAGGCAATTATCTTTTAATTTGACCTACCCCAGTAAATCACGGTACCTAAGTTGATGAATAACAGGAATAATCACAAACTTCTAATGAAGCAAAGTAATATATAATTACAATTATAAAGGACTAATTTGGTTTGTCTCCCCCAAAGCCATTAGAATGTTCTTTATATAACAGGTGAAAATGACCTACACCAATGTGATATACAAACCAATCCTGCTTTTATTACACAGAAGAGCTGAGCAATTATGGGGAGGCACCCTAAAAAGTTGAGGGTGGAATTACCTATCAATAAACAAAGTACAGAATAGATAAGCAAAACTATTCTGTTGCATCATCTTTGAAATGACTCTGCAAGGAAAATGTTGATATGAATAAATGCTTGTATTCCTTTCTGATACAAGTCAAAAAATATCTTTAAAGTGGCTCAAATATGAGAACTATGTGCATTCCTTCACAAACATATACAAATCAATGAAAAAATCTCCCCTAATATGTTTATATACACAAGTGTCTGTGGGAGCCCCAAAGCTATATTATGCATTCAAATAACAAAATATATATCACAGTCCCTACAAAAAATGAAAGTAAAAAAGCAAACAAACAACAAAAAGGGGAAAATCATAAATGAAAATATCCCAAAAATAATATAATAATGTCATGTTTGTAAGCAGCCCTGCTTTCCTGCTTCCTAAAATGATGACATATTTTAGGTACTCAGGCCACTGGAAACAAAAATATACACAACAGTTCTTCCACACATTTAGAGGAACCTGATTTTTTTGTTAGATAAATATGTGTCGGTTATGACCGTTAAAAAGACCTGAACAAAAAAAATGTTTGGATTTTTATTTCCTGTCACCTTTCATCACGGGCAACATAAAAATTCACACTACTGCAATATCGCTAACATGTTACTGGCATGCGAATAAGACACCTGAGCACAGAGAGAAACCCAGTGTTATGAGTACAGTTGACATTGGAACTAGCTAGATAGCTCATATTAAGACACTTCTTTGGAGAACACGTGCTAAAGTGTTTTCCCCACAATCTATATGCATAATTTATTTGCCAACTGTGACCAGAGAGAGAACATACCTTACTCACAGCCTAGGACATGCTCACATAACATTACTCACAGCCTAGGACATGCATGGATTTTGATGAGGACTGCATATGCCTGGGATCAATTCAAACACGTCATGACGATGATATAAAACCTGATGAAACAAGCTTGACAAGCAGCAGTTCCGTATTTCCGTGAAAGTATCAAGCACAGATGAAGACGTTTCTATGATTATCTCGGTTTTATAAATATTAGCCTATAGAGTTGGGCTTAGTACGTGAATAAAAGATGGAATTAAACATGCATAAATTACGGTGTCCTGGAAAACCCATCGTGCTGCAAATACACAAAGCATATTCATCAAAGTGGTAACACACTTTAGAAATGCGGTGCAAATTTAGAAAACGCATACAACTTCAGGAACAAATCCTGTCACAACACAACGGAAGTGCAGTTTCCGGAGGACACGGAAAGGGGTGGACTTCTATGAGATTAGCGTGAAGTCTATTGGAAGTAGTGACAACTGAGTAAAAAGGGTTGTTTTTTTTTCCAGTAACCACGGTGTTATCAAGGGTAGGTATGTGATACAGAATGGAAGACTGACCTATTCATGCTCTGCATTCTTGCATATTTATTTATACATAAGGCAGCCTTAAAAAACATGGGATGGAAATCCCATTTAACAAAATATGCACTGTTTTACAGTCAGAGTGAAATAAGTAACATTCTCCTTTTAATATATATATATTTTAAATGTTAAAATTCTTAACTATGTCAGTTAAGCTGCCAAAAATGCCCCTTTTGAAATTTGTATTTCTAATGTCACAAGAACACTTTATTGACCTATCTCTGCCTATTCAGCCTATAGAGGTTTAGCACACCCACTTAAATTGCCTTTCTCAGGCATTTCAGCTCTGAGTACCTTTTGAATGAAGCACAATACAGGGCAGCCAATCATAAAGGAGCTCATTTATCTTACATCCGTCTTAAAGGTGCAGTAGCAACAGGTGCCTGTTGAATTCCAAGCGATATCTATAGAGGTTGGAAATTGGTTGTGTAAAAAAAAAAAAAAACAGGCTGAAAACGAGTCGTTTCCGCTCTGTGAATTGGGAGAAAGGGACAGTGTGTGGAAGCCCAACCCCAGTCATATAGGTTTGCTTCTAACAGTACCATTACCATCACCCACTCTGGTGCACTAGTTTGAGTGTATTAGAACTAGTAGCAATGCTGAAGCATTACATGTATCTATAACACATATTCTGACCATGATGAAGTGATAGGTTTGTTAAGGCAAACTGTGTATGCAATACATGTTGCTTAGGTCACTTGCTCCAATTGTACACAACTCTAAAGCTACACAACTGTACATTAGTTAAAGTCTACACAGTGTCAGTCATGTGAAGTACAACTGAAAGTTCCCCTGTTGTATTCTTCCAACAATCAAGTTCTGCGTAAGTGGGGGCAAAATAATATGACCTTCACATCAAAGAACATTTTAAACAAATGGACTGTATGTACATCTTTTTTCTAATGTTACAAATGGAGTCTAAAGTTATATCTCTTGCTCTATAGCACTTGCTCAAACCTTTCCTTTAGATTCCTTTTGTACACACTTCAGACTGTGACCTCGAGATGCTTGAATGAATGTTGAACATTCACACTTGTGTATGAGTGCCGATTGTTAGCTAATGCATCATGATGAGCCTATCCTTTTTGAGTTACTTACTGAGATCATTCTCATAGCAAGTTCATTACACCTTGTGTACTCGATGTAGTGCGGTGAGCAGTTTCAATCTTAGTTACAATCTTAGTTATCAAAGACTCACTCCACCGACCAAAGCCTCTTCTCTTAGACAACATGACAAAACCATTGCAGCTTGAGAGCAAAAATCGAGCCTCGTAAGAGGTGTTATGTTCCATAGGCAGATTGACATCTTAATGCGATACACATGAATTTTCTTTGCATACATGTACATTGCACTTGTAATGTTTCTGATATTGCTTCTCTCCTGAATAGCTCAGTCAGTAGAGCATCAGACTTTTAATCTGTGGTCCCTGTTCAAGTGAAAATATTGTTCTTTGCCACTAAAGTGCGCTTGAGAAGTTTCTTGAAATACCTCTAGATCAACCTAAGTCAAGGGACAGGACCCTGTTGCCTTGAGCCTTGCCGATTAAACTGACATTTCACATCCGTTTCCCCCAGCTGTGATGCTGTGCATTGGCTGTCATCCCAGGTTAGGCTAGCTAGTTCTGCTGGCAAGCTTGAAATATCAAAATCCTTCCTACTTAAAAAAAAAACAAAAAAAACTTCTGAGCCTATCCTTTTTGAGTTAATTACTGAGATCATTCTCACAGCAAGTTCATTAGACCTTGTTCACTCATTGTAGTTCGGTGAGCAATTTCTATATTGGATGAGAGAAGGAGCAGACTTGTTCAAGTCACAGAATCCATTCACACTTAAACAACAGGAGCTTGTCAGTGGAGGGTATACTTGCTCACACCTTTCTTTTCAATTCCTGTTGCATAAGGGAATAAGGGACAAGGGAAGTCATTTTGGAACAAACCTGTGAGGCAACTGTCTTTGAGGCAAAGTGTCTGTATCCAGGGAAGAACATGTGCATGTTCAAGTGCTTGCCCTGTACTTCATTCTCTGAAGTTTACTGAGAAAGACCTGACAGCAGTTGAACACCTTTGGTTGTTGTCTGCTACCTTGTCTCTGTCTCTCTCTGTGTTCGCATGATAGGCACCACTGCATGCCATGCACCAGGCCTCCTTTCTTGTGAGGCTGTCCCTCTTGACATCTATGGAGTGCATAATTGAAGACTAAGTGAAAGGATTCCCTTAAGATCTGAATACCTTTGGTTGTTGTCGTACATCGTCTCTGTCTCTCTTTCTATGTGTTAAATGCAGACTGCTCAGGTCATGGTGTTGACAGCTTCTAGTATTTTCACTAGATCCAAAGCAGTGTCAAACCTGTTTTTACATTTAAATGTTTTCACTTGGTTTTACATTTTAATGTTAACAAAATAAGAAACAATACACATTATAAATGTTAGATAGCTACATATTTGTACTTCTTGTACAAACTAAGAAAATAATAGAACACTAATTTAGTTATGTGACATATTGACACCTGAGCAAGACATGGGTGAGGGATAAAAAGGCAGGATATTAGTCACTGCCAAAAAGTTTTAAAAACACAGATGTGGGGAAGCTCATGAAGACAGGCTCAGCTTTAGTCCACAGTATGCTAAATGGGAAACACTGGCGGATGGTACATGAGGGGTTTAAATAGGGAGAGAGTTAATTAGAAGCAGGTGATCGTGATGGTTGATAAGTGTGTGATTGTGAACCGAGCAGTGGTCGTGGTAGGTGATTTGTGCGGATATGTGTGTACGTGTCTGTGTCTGCGTTCCTGGTTCGGTGCGGACCAGAACCTGACAACTTGTTTCCACTTGATATCAGAATTAGTTGAAGAGAATAGCTGGTCCTGTCCTTTATTGCAAATTAAATATAAACATGCTTTTGAGGGACCCTCTGGAGAATGTCTGAGGGGTACACAAGAGTTTAATTCTTATAAACTTTTTCAAGGGCAATTATGTAAACAACCCTCCTTTTTTTCCATATTGTTCTTTGAAGTTTCCACCATTATGCTCAAATTACACATGACATTATAAAAGCTAGTCACCTATGAACCTGCGGGCTTATATAGAAGGGAAAATAAACTATGGACTATTTGTGCTCTGCATTCTTGCGTATTTATTTATGCTAGGCTGTACATAATGCAGCCTTAAAAACATAGGATAAAAATCCCCATGTAACACAATTCAGGTTCTGTCTAAATACATGGCTAGCTAGCTAGTTATTTTACAATCCCATTTAGAACATATATCGTCGTGAATGTCCTGAACAAAACACGCTGTACCTAATCCCCATAAATGACATATCTCTCACTGAATAAAAACTTGTATGCTTCAACAGTATACAGTGGTAGAAATGGTGATCACCTTTAAAAGGATTTCTTACTGTAGGCCTATTATAAACAACATGGAGGAAATTAAAATAAAAATACTTGAGTCAGGTGTCTGTTGAATTCCGAGCGATATATATATATAGAGGTTGGAAATTGGTTGTCTAAAAATGAATTGTGATTGTTAAGTCACATAGATGTAAGTGGACATGAAGGGAAAAAATAGTGTGGGTGCCAAGTATGGTGATTGTATTTTTAAAGCTGTAGGAAATGTTACATTCAGAATGTTTGTGAGACAAAAAAAAAAAAAAAGATATAATTACTATCCATGGTATAATTGACTGTGTTGCAGACAACATAGGCAGGGATTAGACTGAAAAATGTCAGAGTATTTTTAATGCTCTTTATTGCTGTCATCAGAGGTTATGCAGCCATATCCTCCCGAGCAAGTACGGCTTCTAATCCTAACAGTTTGGCCGCCTGCAGACACAAATAAAGTGTTGAGCAATATTTAATTACATCTACTTGAAATGCATATTTAATTGCATTGTTAGTATTTATGGAAAACAAGTGTTAGGATTGCTCTGCTCCATTGCAGACTTTCTCACTCTAGCAACTGTGGATTCCATCTCCTCAATCAGTTGGCCCATATCATATTCACAGGAACCATATTCCATCTTTATAAAAGAATTCAGTTTCACCTCCAACTATGAAGAGAAACAGTGTTAAGCAATATTTAATTACATCTACTTGAAATGCATAGTTCATAGCATTGTGAGAATTTATGGAAAACAAGTGTTAGGATTGCTCTGCTCCACTGCAGACTTTCTCACTTTAGCAAACACAGCTTCCAGGTCCTCAATACACTTATCCCTCTCATTGATATTCATATCTTTAGGTTCCACCTGTAGATATGAGTAGAAATATTGTTGAACAGTATTTAAATACATTTAATTGAAATATGACTTTAATTACATTTTGATACATTTGTAATTTATAATTTGTATTGGACTGGAAAGGAAACAAATACAATTTTTATCGCATAGCCGTAATCACATAGCCTGCAGGCCTAATGATGTAAAAATGTGCCCCCAAACATCAAATGTTCAACAGAAATAACAGGACCTGACACACTAAGGTACCGTAGACCCATTCAAATTGTGCTATTGGAATAATAAATTCCAATGCATTCAGTCATTTTAGCTAGTGTTGATTTTGATTCTCGCCACAATTATACTAATAATCAGTGTTACAACTCAGCATGCAAAGTCACCGAACAGTCGACTGTTAATTCTATAGTAAGGAGAATGTAAAACAAACAAACAAAAAACCCACCAACAGTATTTTTTTTTCCTGTAACTGACAAAGATTGCATATGCTAAATGTATGTGTCCTAAATATATTCTAAATACATTTACATTAGTGTTTTTAATTAATTTCTCGAACATTTGTTGAAATGCATTTGTAATTTATATTCAGAGACATTTCAGTGTACTTAAGTACAAGCATTCAATTAGCATCACTGTTCACCATAGCTGTTTTTCCATTTTTTGTGGCTTTTGTCCATTGCCACAGTATGGCTTTAAATCATTTGTCTTGGTTCTACTTTACTTACTATGGCTGATTGAGTTCTCTGAGTAGTGAAGTCCTTCTTCATTAAACGCTTTGGTCTAGTATCTGTTTAAAAAGTAACAGAAAATGTCTTATTAGCGTTGTATAGATACTTAGAACACTGCTACGTAGATCTCTCTCTCTCAGACAGACACACACACACACACAGTTCATCCAAGAAGTCATCCTCTGTTCTGGAAGGGTTCTGGGCTCGTGTTTTTTCGTTTTTCTTTTTCCCATATTTACCAAATATCCCGTGCTTTTCCTTTTCATATTTCTCAGAAGGAACATGTTCCTTGCGTCTTGGATTGCAATTGTAACTACCGCACTGACCCATAATAAATTTAGTGTACCCGTTATCTGTGATCTGTAGTCTAAAAATGGATCACAGAAATTGTTCATTTGAAAAATCTGTTCTTTGACTACATCATATTCGCTTAATTGATGCGGCTGCATTATGACATCACACGCCACCCACTGAAATAAAAGCTGAGGATGTCATTGCAGAGGTAGGAGGAGCCAGAGTAGAATATTACAGAATATTACATTGCTTGAATAGTGGCTCTGTCTGCCCTGGGGGTATTATTGAAACCCAAAGGCTGAAAGGATGGGGAGAGAGAGAGAGAGAGAGCAAGCGAGCGAGCATGTGTGAACATATTCTTGTCACGGTACGCCCCCCCCCAAACGTCTCCCCGTGTGTGTTTGCTTGTGTGTGTGTGTGTGTGTGTGTGTGTTCATCCGTGTGGCCATGCTGCCTTGTGTTTCACGGCTGCCCTTCATTGTGTTGTTATTGTTTGCGTATATAAGTTCTTTGTGTAAACGTTAACGTTGTCAGTGTTTGATCCCACGATAGCCTTAGTGCTACGTTGTCTTCCATGTCTCTAAATAAACATCGTTGTATGCATCATTGCTCCTCTTTTGTATCCTGCCAGACCTCCCTGCGTTACAATTATGATAAAATTTGATAAAATACTAGATCATAGTTTGCAGTCTGAAGTACTTTTGACCTGCTGAGAGTTAGCCTGATTTGACTTAGCCTGTTCCTAACCTTTGTTTAGTATGTTGCATAAAAGCTCATGGAAATATTTCAGATGTAACATACATGTAACTGACCTAGTAGAGCAAAATTACAGAATTGTAAGGAGGAAGTGACGTTCTTGGGGCATATCATTAAAGGGGGAAATACACACAAGCTGTCTCAAAACCGACCACAAGCCATAATTTCGCTACCTAAACCATAGTGGCATACTCCCCTCTTACTGTTTTAGTCCCACACGCATTACACCGAATACTGCAGGACCAAAGAGTGTCACACTTATCAGCCCAGTGGTAGCTGAGATACCACACCACCCTCTTAGATATGCCTAATATAACTGTCAAAAGGTGTATAACACTGAACCCAGCTACACTCCTTCCTAGGGAGGAGGATGGAGATCCACAAGACTGCACAGCAGTCTTAGCTGAAGTATATATACCGCGGGTTGATCTCTTTGAAGAAGCCATAAGTAACCCAGACCTATGCCTCTATGTGGATGGGTCAGCATGCAGGGACGACACAGGCGTCAAAAGGGAAGCATACGCGGTAGTAACAGATCATGAAATACTTAAAACAGAAGTATTACCATCCTCCTATTCAGCGCAGGCTGCTGAACTAGTAGCACTGACGGAAGCATGCAAACTAGCTGCAGACAAAACTGTTAATGATTTTGGAGCCATATGGAAACATAGGCAATTCCTGACAAGCTCGGGTAAATATATTAGACATCACCATCTTGCTAGAAGCCATTTCGCTGCCAAAGACAATTGCAGTTGTTAAGTGTGCAGCTCACAGGACTACAGAAGACCAAATCAGCAAGGGGAATACTTTTGCAGATAGAGTAGCAAAGGCAGCTGCAACTAAAACCGCTGTGCAAGCAATACAGGAAACCGCTGCTACCCCGCAGGCCACATTATGGGAAATTCAGTCAGGGGCTACCGCCACTGAAGGCACCAGGTGGAGACAACTAGAACCTCCTGTTAACAACCCACGCTGCTGTCAAAATAGAAGGACGAGGAACCTGGGTACATCACACACACCGTAAGAAGGCTCCGACACCAGCCCCAACTCCAAGCAGCAGCACCCAAACAGACTAGGTCAGAACTGTGTTGAGTAGGGTGTTAAAGGCAAGGCCTACCCTTTCGACACTCGGAACCGTCAAGAGACGGTAGAGAAAATCAGACACAGCTAACACAGTCAGAACATAGACTGAATATTAATATGGATGAAGAATCCCATGACTTATGAGAAGACTTGTTACCATTTCAGGGTCCCAACGCCACTGAAGCAGAATGATTAGCAGCTAAATGCCAACAAAATACAGCGTGTATGTCAGCCATTGTGCATGCCCAACATATCGAGCAAGAGTACCTGGTGTGCCAGCACACCAGTGTTCCAAGGACTGTAATCCCTCTGAAAAACGCAGATGTAGGAGAAGTGAATATGACAATCTCTATGTGCCAGGTTATTAACCAGACCTCAAACTGTCCCAGTCCCACTAACCCCGCACCACCGAAAATGATGCTGCATGTGGCAGCTAGTAAGGGTGAGATATTTGTATAGCAGATGAAGCAGCAGGTGCCGGAAGTCTGGTCCAGATGCATCGATTATGTGCAGGTGCACAGCAATGGCACTTGCAGTGACTCCAATAGCAGTTCCCTGTGGAATTGCTCCATGACAACCCTGCAGGGGTATTGGAATGTAATGTGGGTCGGTGGTTCGGTGGCCTATGGTGAATTGCCACAGAACTGGACTGGTTGTTGTTATCCAGCTGTAGTGCGCCCAAGGACGCAGGTGTATACACTTCCCCATGCCAAGCAGCACAGGGTGAGGAGAGACATAACCAGCACAGACTATTGTGGTAGAATTCTGAGGGACCCATGGACCACTCCGGGTGAAACCATTGGTTGGTCCCTTTTCCTGGGCGGTGGCACAGTAGCAGCCCTGCAAAAGATCAATGGCTTAGCTTATCAGTTACTGCAAGTAGTTAATGACACCTTAGCAGCAATAGGTGCCTTAAAGATAGAACAACAAGTGATAAGGGCAGCAGTGCTTCAACATAGAATGGTATTAAATCTCCTAACCATGAAGGAAGGAGGAGTGTGCAAAATGATTAACACTTCCTGCTGTTTTTACATTCCAGATCTCAGCGCTAATATCACTGATTATATGAATCATATGTGATCTGCCTTCACTCCGCAGCCTACAGTTCCAGTAGCGGCTGTAGCGTTGCCCATTCTGCTACTCATTCTTCTTCTTTTTCTTCTTCTTCTGTGTTTACCTCCTTTTTTGTCATTGCGTGTCAGACGTCTTTCTAGTGTGTTCACCATGCCAGCGCTCAGCGGCCATGCCAATGACCAACCCCAGCTCAGTGAAGACATTCTGCTCCCCAAGATGGGCGGTGCTGGTGATCCACATGAAGACATCGTAGTGCTATTTGCTGAATAAATGTGTGATAATGTGTGATATAGAATAAAGGGGGGAAATGTTGTGGGAATTTACCTTACTTCATTTTGTGGAAATTTACTTTGCTTTATTTTACTTTGCTTTATGTTTCTATAGTCACAGCATAACAGTCTGCAGATAAGCATGTGAGTCAGGTACACCAGCTGCTCACATACCGTTCTAACCATAGACATAGAAGAAGCCTTCAGCGCTCAGGCTAACCAAAACATGAATTAGCCGATACTCTGTAGGAGTCGTTTTTCTTTTTTTTCTCTTTCTTCTGTTCTCTGTATAAGGGGAGGGGGACCGTACTGCGCGTCAATCCTTTTACTCTGTTATACAGGGGACAGAACTCAATAAAATTTTACTCTTTACTACTCAATGCATAAAGCTGTCTGTGTTTGATGTGCTCTCATTTTCCCACCACATCCATTTAGCAGTACTTCTGAATAACCGAAATGGCTTAAAACAGCTGAGGGGATATTTGAAACTGAGTGATAAGATGTTCAGCAATTTATATATCATAATACAAGGCAGGAAATTAAATTTGGCTGAACTGGACAATAGTAGCTGGCATGAAAAGTATGTCGTAGAGAGAGTAACAAAAAACTCAACCTCTCACCTCGCGCTCTGAAATGTCTCCGTCACTGTCTGTAGTGTCCTCTAGGATACTGCTGCCCTCACTAAAGTGTGTCACCCTGAGCGGGTCAAACATCTCTTGAACATAATGGAAAATCAGCTTCAAGTGCTGCACTGAGCAAGAGTGCACTGTAAATGGCCAGATATAAATGGCAATGTCAGTAGTAAATTTATATATGCAGTCATGGAACAGGTCCTATCTGTAGAGCACAGCTTTAAGGTGCATATTATGATGTGCTCTTACCAATCATCCTCCTGGCTGTGTCTTGCTCTTTTGGCCAAATGTTTCTCTTCCAAAGCAGACAGACCAGACTTGCTGCATATTACTCCGTGCACTATAAACAAACCACATGTATAATGCCTTGTAAACAATGGAACAAGGGAAATTTGAATTGTGACTACTCTGTTAAAGGGGCGGATAAGGCAACCCACCCAAACCCCCCCGAAAGCTGTTCTGTTATCTCTAATTGCTATGCAATAGTCCTGTGATTAACTCAAAGGCTGGAGAAGTTTCACCTTTCTCTACTTGAATCCTGAAGGCTGTTCGGTTCTGTCGCCCACAATCCATCCTGTGTAATTAAACATTCACATCATAACTCGACCCCGTGCAATAGGGCAAACTCACTCGGATGGGGGAAAGGATTACAGACTACCTGTACTGCTGCCGCAACTCTGCGGCCATTCCAACAACATCCACATACATTCCAGCAACATCCTATTATAGGACAAAGTGGGCTTAAGTACACCCATTTAATAGCATCTTGGACCTTCTTTGGCCTCCAGAACTGCAGCAATTCTTTCTGGCATAGTTTCCACTATGTGCTGAAAATACTCTGCAGGAATCTTGGTCCAATCTTCATAGGATATTTTCTCTCAAATTACATGGAGGGACTGACATGTTCTAAACTGCCTGTTATACTCTTACAGCCGCTTTGAAATACAAAAAAAAAACATATTTATCTTCCACTCCACTCAAGGATGGCCACACTTGGAATTTCCCTTGGCACATTTAAAACATTGTGTGAGCCAGATAGCTTCTGTTTTCAACCTTCCAATGCTCTGAGTATTAGTGTTCCATGCATATGAGATGCTTCAACACGTCCATGCGTGTTGTAAAGAAACACAGTGTAAGCAGTATTAATGAAAGTGCATCTCTACCTCAAACTCACCAGTGTAACAATTACAGTTTGTGAAATCTAATTTTAAATGGCGATCAGCCTTCTTAACAAATCTCCAATAACAAATAAGCAGAACTCACCTTGTTAAGTGTTTGTGTGTGTGTGTGTGTGTGTGTGTGTGTGTGTGTGTGTAGTTTTAAGCATAGCAAGGCCCTTCAGGGTTGCCAGGTGGAGCCTTCCTGAAGACCCTGATACTGACTGAAACAGCATTAAAAGCTGCAATGGCACTGTAGTTGTATTTATCTGCACTAATACAGCTTTGAACTATTGCACTCTTACATACAGTAAGTTTCTGTGTACCGGTGTACATTTCTGTGTACCTTTAGTAAATAAAGGGATTCTATTCTAATATTACAAGTGTTAGAAGTGCTGAAACTCCAAACAGTGAAGAAACCAGTGGAGCTTAATGACTGGTCAGATGAAGAGAGTGAAGTGAGGAGTTTCCTTCAGTGTCTGCCATGTCCCAGCTGAGGTGAGTGTGACGCTTTTATTAGTACTATAGGAGTTGTGTTTAACTTTGAAACTGATGGTGTCACAGCCATTTGTGGCCGAGAGTCTAGAAGAGCATAATTGGCTGTACTCTTAGGGAGAGAGGGAGTGGCATACGCTCTCTCCCCTGTCAATTACAGAGACACCGTGCAATCAAGGGCGTCTATAAGTTCACGCGTCAGAAGGGGGAGGAAAAGACTATTTTCTGAGTACTTAGAATAACATTCCGTATTTTTTGGAGAACATTTTCTAGAGTGTTTTCATGTAGAGAGAGAAATGAGTGGCTAAATTGTCAGAAACATTAAGGAGACAAATGGGGAATATATAACAGCTCTTTCCATGTGTTAGTGACACCAGCGTTCCCTCTTTTCCCAGATGGTAAAAAAGAGCCCTGACTCTTGCAAACTTCATTTTTTTGTAGAACAAAGAGAAAGATGAATAACTCGCTTTATGGCCTTTTTCCACTCATGCATACCAAGTCCAGTATGCATCCAAACATTGTCAGAATAGTAGGAGTGCAGACTTTGAAAAATGGTCTTCTCATGTAAACTCAGCAGCTTTGTCCCTGGTTGTCTAGTGGTTAGGATTCGGCGCTTTCACCCCCGCGGCCCGGGTTCGATTCCCGGTCAGGGAAAAACCTCTTTTTATGCTCATATAAAACGACAGATTCTGCATTAAAACATAAAGTTTGTGTGAGTTGGAGTTGAGCCGACAGCCAAAGGATGACAGTTTTAACTTCTACTCTACCAACTGAGTTATTGAAAGCGACATGCAAGTAATCCCACATGTCCAAACACCAGTATGTTGGCAAGAAACACAGCCAGTTTTGGATGTTTCAATTGTTAAGTTCATTTGACACAAAGAAGAAAGATCGCATTGTATAAGTTGTTCAGCTACAAACAGATATATCTTTTGATGACATTTGGAATCATACTGGACTTTGTGTACATGAATGGAGAAAGGCCATAAATGGTTAGAATAACATTCAGTGCTTTTGGAGAAAAGTTTCGAGAGTTTTGTCATGTAGTGAGAGAAATGAGTGGCTGAAATATCAGGCATTAAAAGTGCAATTTGCACTCAGGGAAAGAAAATTGCTTTCATGTGGACCGCATTGAGATATCGATCTGCCTGTGAAACAAAACACCTCTTAAGAGGCTAGATTTGTGCTCTCAAGCTGCGATGGTGGTTTTCTCATGGCTTCTAAAAGAAGAGGCTGTGGTCAGGGTGGAGTGAGTCTTTGATAACCAAGATTGTTGTTGTTTTGGCCTTCGAATAGACAATGGCATTACCCAGTGTCAGGTCTTTCTCAGTAAACTGCAGAGAATGATATAGAGGGCAAGAAATGGTCAAGCAAAGTTTTATTGGGTGTGTGTCTATAAAAAACACTACAGCTCTCTGATACATTTTTGGTTCAAGATTTAATCATCATGCAAATGATTGTGATTAATGCTTTGTCTGTTTAATTCAAATATTATACTATAAACCTAATATTTTAATAGGGTTGGCAACTTTCTAGATCCGATTACTACATGTGTGTGAAGTACAGGTGCTGTAGCTATACGGTATACAATTGTCCACAGTAGCCTAATTATAATATATACAACCAAAAATCCATCTAAAATAAACACCAGAAACCTGGACTAAGGGTAATGTACATAAGTACATTAAATCTAGGTAGGACTGCTAAATAGGTAGGATAACAGCAGAACAATTGTCCCACCGTATAAGCAAAATGAGAGCCTGCTAAGGCTGCCAAGAGGGTGCCAAAGACCATGTATTTATTTCTATTTGTTTTTTACCTATGTTATGTCAGTGGCAGCTCAGATTTCTGCATAGGGCCCCAAACAGGCTTGGGCCAGCCCTGGTGTCACAGTGTTGTGCACTGGAAAACCATCAAGCCTGTTGACTATGCTACCAGTGTTGTTCATGTAACTGTGCAAATAAACTGCAAACACAATTACTTTTAGAAGTATCATCCAGTTTCTTTTCACAATTGCCAAAATGTAATTTTGACTTTTTACTTTTTATTACTTAATTACTTTTTAAAATTGTATTTTATTTTATTTTATTTACAACAGGTGCTATTACAAAGCAGCTTTTCAAATGTCCAAGTCCAAGCCCCCAGTAAGCAAGCCAAGGGTGACAGTGGCAAGGAAAAGCTCCCTAGAGCATGAGGAAGAAACGTCGAGAGGAACCAAGACTCCAAGGGGGTCCCATCCTCCTCTGGCTGTTTAAAGAGAGACATACATAAAAAAATGAAATAAGAATTTAATGTTTAGTCCAACTTTCTGGAGGTTCTAGACTTGTGTGCATGTGTCCGAGACCCAAGTCGCAAGAGAATGTCCATTAAGGGCAACAGAGAGTAGCTGGTTGGGGTGGAGGTGGTGTGGGCTACAACAGGGGACATCAGGGGATGATGGGAGTAGCCAAGGCATCTGAGACAGGATGAGGCTCAATAACATCACAGCATCAGGGGTAGGTGTACCTCGGCAGAGTCCACTATCAGTCCAGTGTATTAGAGCAATGATGTTTGATTCCTACTCAAAGAACATGTGATATTTCCAACATTCACTTTAGGCATCAATGAAGTTGTGACATCAAGCAAAGGAGGACAGTGAGACATGAGTAG
Organism: Electrophorus electricus; assembly: GCF_041902795.1. Classification (NCBI taxonomy): domain Eukaryota; kingdom Metazoa; phylum Chordata; class Actinopteri; order Gymnotiformes; family Gymnotidae; genus Electrophorus; species Electrophorus electricus. The sequence goes on from NW_027658412.1 coordinate 96,150, forward strand.
ACAAGCACAAGTTGGACCTATTAGGGACAATGAAACAAAACCTGAAGACAAGAAAACAGAAATGAAAGCCTGAGTGAGCTGAATTGAACTGAATCAAACTCCTACCGCTATATGGACCTAGCTCTGTAATATAGTTGAAACTGTAAGTTGCTATAGATAAGCGTGTCTGCCAGGTGTAAACAGGAGATCACATTAAGCAGTGCAGTTGTGCAGTGTGAACATGACATCTGTCTTTTACAGCAAAATCAGATTATTTTATTATTCTTTAAATGTCTTCATGGTCTAGCAACTCATAATGGCATTAGCACTTGAAAGCAAAAAAACAAAACAAAACAACAGCAAAACAAAAACATCTCAAAACACACTTATTGCATTGAGTTCTGTTTAGATGACTTTTGATTTTATATTAACACATCTACTGTTATCTATTTACCTTTTCCTTTTATCATTATATATGTCATTTTATTTTTTATCCTTTGGGCAATTAGTCTCTTCTCAATGCGTTTTATTTTTTGCGTGCAGAGAGAAGGGGTAAGAAGATGCATATACAGAGGTCTGGACTAGCTGTGCTGTCAAAGGTTAGGGGAAATGAAATAAATAAATGTTCCAAAATGTTTTTTTAAATAGTTTAGTATCCAACATTTTAAATTCTAACATTTATGGTTACCCCCAGCAGTGATCAGTGGTATCTCAGTGGTTAAGATACTTGACATGTAGTCCGAAGCTTAGCAGTTCCAGCCCTACTGCTGCCAAGTTGCCACTGTTGGTTCGCTGAGCAAGGCCCTTAACCCTCGATTGCTCAAGATATACTCACTCGTAAGTCACTTTGGAAATAAGTATCAGGTAAATGTATGATTGTGTTTTTTATAATCTTGTACACATAAATGTCATATTCAACCAGAATATGTAAAACACACTGTCAAATCGTGTTTATAAAAATACGTTTTAGTTTTAATTAATTTCTATAACTTCACTTATGTTGATATGGTTGTTGGCTCAGACAACAATGGCCACAAGAGGGAGACAAAGAGCTTCCCTAGTAATCAATGAAAACAGGAATACCCTGTAACTGTATGCTATACTATTCTTTTATTTTATATTTTTCCTTGATGTCCACTTACAATGTTTGCATGGCTTTATGTTCCAAAAATAATCATAATCTATTTTACACAAATATTTTCCAACCTGTTTATCTTGTAGAATTAAATAGGACATGTATTACATTACGAATAAAGAATTCTGCGCTGCATACACTTAGACATCGGTAATATAACTTGCAGTTATATAACTTCTAGTGAAAATCCTTGAAGCAGTCAACACCATCATCTGAGTGAGCTCCATTTAACCCTCTGAAGTTAAACAAAGAATTGCAGCTAAATGTGTGAACATTATCACATGTGTCACTTCATAACAAGTTAAGCTTCATAATAGGTCACGAAGTCAAGAAAATTCATACCTAAGCATTACTTTGTTTGATATGTTTATGGATGTATTTGGGTATAACCAGGTCATTTGCCTGTTTTTATGTATTGATCTGTATTGCTCCAAAAAACTACTCACGTCTTCCAATGTTCTTGATCCCCACTTGTAAGAAATAGTAATTGGACTAATCCTAGTTGTGGATAAGTATAAGACTAAACAGCTGTGAACTAATTCCACACGAGGGGAGTCATCACTGGAAAGGTGTTCTGGTGCGAGGCGTGCAGTGGTCCCTGTCCTGCGAACACAGAGAGACACAGAGGCGAGATACCAGTTAAAAAGGTTTGAGAAAGTACATCCTCCACTGACAAGATTCTGTTGTTTAAATGTAAATGGAACAGGTCTGCTCCTTCTCGCAGCCAATATAGAAACAGCAAACTGCACTACAACAAGTACACAAGGTGTAATGAACTTGCTATGAGAATGATCTCAGTAAGTAACTCAAAAAGGAAAGGAGCTTCTCCTTCCTGTTTTCTTTGTTCTCTTCTTGTTAGTGTTTGTATTTGCTCTTTCAAAACACTCCTGCACTCATTCCTCACACTAAAACATGAACCTGGTGTTGTTTACACAGTGATTGGTGTGAGGCATCTGATCCACGATTTCCCCCTGGGGTCAGAGGTCTCGTTTGTCGCCTTTTTTTTCTCCTTAAGACAAAAACAAATTCAAATAAGAGCAGAAAAACTGAGCAGAAATAAACAACTATTCAAATTCTAGATGCACTGTGGAATGTTCAGAGAAAAACAAGACACTCCAGTCTCTATTGTATTTAACATGTGGTATTTAACTGTCAATATGGGGACATTACGACAAGGGAGTGGGCTCAGCTGACCTGTCAATGATTTTATTATTATTATTATTTTTAATCCTAGTCTTTGATTAAGTTAAGGAATTTTTCTTTCAAAGAAAAGAAAAGGAATGGAACATCTGAAACACAAACAGAAAAATAGGTATGCATTTATCTAATAAACTGATGACTACGATTAGGTGAGACAAGTTTTAGGATATAATAATAAGTGTATAATTTCCATCACACTTTTCACCTGAGTCTCCTGTGTTTCTGAATAATAGAAAGTAATATAACACAAGCAGTTATACAATTTCAGAAAGCCATATTATTTAGAAATAAAGAAGAACTTGGTTATTATTTGGTTATTAGGACACATGAGGAAAGAATTTTAGTTGCATTCATTTAGCCAAAGACATCCATGACTGAAACAAGCTTCCTGTCACCACTGACCACCCTCCTAGCGTTCATGTCTCCACGGTTTCCCTGTCTAGTGTCTTTATTTTGATTTACTCCCTTGTTGTGGTTCCATTCCTTCGTTTCGTTTTCTGCACCCCTCATAATTTGCACTTGTGTCTGGTTTAATGCTCATGTGACCATGTTTTTAAGCCCTGTTTTAGTTTAGTCTTGTTGCTATTTATTGTAAGTCCAGCTGCTGTTTGTTAATCGAGGCTTCCGTGCATGTGAATATAAGCCTGAATGCTTATCCTCGCCCCAATGTTATAGCCTGCATCCCTGGTTTGTCTTCGTGCACTTTTCTTTACTTTAGTTTATCGTGAATTCTCGGACTCTCCATGTTAATAATTTGACCCTGGACTTTGGATTTGCCCCTAATAAATCTCACTCTTTTCCACACACTGCTCATCGTTACACTTCCCCAACCTACTATATTTACATTAAAACTCCGTCAACAGCAGTCTTTAGCGTTGAGGGTTTTTTTAATCTGCGTAAAATTACATAATTTCTGATGTTTCAGAAGTGAAGGATTTGCGTGCTCTAAATTTTCATCATGCCAATGCACAGAGGTTTTGGTATGGAGATTTTATCCCGATCTATAGGAGCAGGTGTGATGGACTATAAAGTTGACGAGAAAGAAACCATCCGTTTCGCCGCCGTTTATGTCCATAGATGCTGCTATTACCAAAACTAGTACTGCGCTGATTCTTAGAGGACGGTTGATTTGACCGGATGTCGCAGCAGTACGGCCGACTACTCCTGATCATAACGTATTCATGACAACTCAGCCCTTTTTACGACTGAGGTGCTCACACGACAACGCGTGATCTTGCACCTTTTATGTGTTTTAAGAAAAACGCTCAGTGTTTTAAAGTGCAGCAGCGAATTTTGATCTAACGCGTTACTAAGCTCTGTGAGCAGAGTAATTTCTCCCATTGTGTTGAAATGAACAGGTGTCTGTTATTAGTTCAAGCATTGTATGTTCTTTGAAAGGCTCTATATAAATGTAACTTTGCTCATTCAGTCATATCTTGTGTTCTGTCAAGGACATTTTTTTGAAAACAAACAGCAAAAAGCCTGACTTTCTTGGTGATTTTATTTCTCTTACTGGCTGCCTGGTTCACTGATCACTGCCTGTCCTTGGCAGGATGGATATTGTGTGTCTCTGAAAATGTATTAATATTATTAGTATGTGCCTAACGCTCCTCTCTATTCCAAAACTGACCCGATTTCCATAATTCTCGTATTGCATAAGACATTTATTCCCATTATATGTTTTAGCATTCAGGTGGTCATTTTTCTTTTCAACAGTTATTGGCGTGATCCAATAGATCCAAAGTCCAATGAGTACGCACATCATGTGTTGAACCCATCCATAGTATTTTTCTGCTTATCTAATATGCCAATATTTTCTCGTAACCATCCCACCAAGTCCTAAAAACACCCAAACCTAAATGCTTAGTAACTACAGTAAAGCTTGTGTCAGTGTCTTAATTTATATTCTGCATTAGTTCATCAAATGGTTATTTATTGAGAGTGAGTCTGTATTTTGTATTTGAAAAAAAAAAATAAAACTGTCAGCATTAAGCAGCTTTGTTGTCTGGTTTGAAGGCTGTGGTTGTGCTATTTTTCTGGCCTTTCTGGTCAACTAATTTCTGTACCCAGTCATTCCATCAAGGGAGGTGTGTTGCTATTGAAATGTCTAACTTCCTTCATCTAGGGAATTCATGACATACATTAGAATTACATTTATTATAGCTGCAGGTGGCAATTAAGGGGTCCAATCATTTTATCACATCTGCACAACTTGGTTGCTGATGACATGCCATATTTAGTTCACCAGCCTTTGTGGTTGGTTTTGACGTTTTGTTTCCAGGAATGTTGTATTTTGAAACCAATCTCTCAATTTTCTCTGCTGAATTGCTTTATATAAACATTATTTTTCTGATTCGACATGACTAAGAAATATAGTTCCCCCACAAGGTCAGTTCACCCCAAATGTACTTGCATTCACAGTATGTTCATATACACCATTGAAGTTTGGTGATAATCTAACACTCTATGGCTAAGTTTTAGCCTATTAATAAAAATCCTGCTCTTGGGGATTGATAGTTAAATACACATATTTTTGATCATTATTTACAAGAAGATCTGCATTTTTTACATTTAAAAGGTATCTCTAGATCAAAAGGTCACTGACTTGTTTGAAAGGTGCATTTGCCCAACTAATTTAGGTATCAAAAATCAGGCTAAAAAAAGGTTTACGAAACGTATTGAACTTTTTTTATGAAATAGTCACAAAGTATTGCACTGTATAAACTGCATTTCTCATGCGCAATTGGTACACAATGGGATTGACTCATTTTTCTTTTTTTAAATACCTTTTCATATGTCAGAGGGGCTCTGTTGGCAAAAATGTCCTATAATTGCCATGCTAGCTCAAAGTCCATAAATCAATACTCATGTCAAGTTTCATAAGAATTACTCAAAGAAGTCTTAATTTTTTTTCAGCTGTTTTGAATGAATCAGTACACCTTGGAAAGATTGATAGGTATGTAAGGGCCATATACCATACAAATATCAACATGTTTCAGTCTCATCAACATTTTGATACCAAATTTGTGAAGATTGGAGAAAGGTCCTACGACTAGTGTGTTACAGTTCATCAGCAACATAAAAAGTAGTAGGATATTTAAATTTAAAGTAATTTCTACAAGAATCAACGTTATAGCAGTCCACTGAAGCCAGTTCTATGATTAGCCAATTACTTGAAAAACATTAGCCAATGTTTGAGTCATCCTTAGGAATCCTTCAGCTTGCTTACAGAAGCAGTATGCAAAATTTCATCTTGATCAGAAGAGCAGTCGTTGAGAAACAGTTATTTGCAATATTATAATGCCCCATATTGACAAAACTGCTACATTTGGTAAGCTACCTCAAAGTCAATACTGGTATAAGTCTTTTAAATTTCATGAAATCTGAACATGTCGTTCAGGAGTGACAGCTAGTTAAAGTTAAAGCCTGACCTTTGTACTACTAATTTGTACTACTAATATTAGACTGGAATAGGACAACTGTATTTTTTATGTCAGGTTTTTGTTTAAATAATTATTGAGATTCAGACTCTTGCAAATATTTTGACACCAATTTCACTCAGATTGTGTGAAAATCCTAGGACAGGTTTGAAATTAGCAAAAAAAAAAAAATAAAAAAATAAAAATAAAAAAAAAGTGAAATCTAATGGGCAGAGCCTATCTGAATTCACGAGAAGCCAAGGAAGAATAAAATAAAAAATAAATAATATTATTTCTATATTCACCTCTGTCTTTTCTTTTGAACATCTGCAAATGTTAAATATAGTTTTGTCTGCAGTTCATAAAGGAAAAAGCAAAAATACATTAGAGTCAGAACTTGTTTCTTTGTCACACAGTTTTATTATTTTTTTTGAATTATTGCATTGTCTTTTAGCACACGTTGGCAAATGTGTCCATCCTCTTGTCGATTGTCCTTGGACTTGTCTTCTTGTGCTTGGACAGCAGCTGCTGGTGCACCTTCCTCTGCTCCTCCTGCTCCTCAAGTTTGGCCTCCTTATGAATCTGCTCAATGGTCTTGGGCCCGTGGTCAGCTCGCCGCAACACCCAGTTATTCTAGAAAAGCAAAATCAGCAGATGCATACTTTTGCATCACCATGCGCTGGAATGGCAAACACAAACACACAAACACAGGCAGAGTCTCTAACCAGTCGCAGGTCGATGACGTCCTGGAGCAGGAACCGAATGCGTGAGGAACCCCTCCTCTCCTTCACTGTCTTTTCTATATATTTAAAGTAATGATCCATTTTTGGCTGAGAGAGAGAGAGAGAGAGAGAGAGAGAGTGTAAGAGAAACGTCGACAAATTTCAGATATTCTTCACCTTTCGATTCGATCAGGTGTGCTCTCAGTTGAACTCATGTCGCAAGACGTTTATGACTCTTATGTAAACCCTGCTGCCTTGCACGTTGGTCAGTGCTGTAAAGCAGTTCACTGCCACTGTGGGTGTAGCTGTGCTGTCATCAGCTGCGCTTGGCTTTGGGGAATCCAGGGTGCAGCAGCAGGAGGCGGCAAACGTGGAGGAGGCTGTGAGAGCAAAACCTTCTAACAGCTGACCAGTCCTGAATAAAAGCCTTTCATTTTGTCAGCTGTAGTAGGAGCAGAGCTAACAACCACACTAACAACTTCACTAAACAACATGAACTTGGACACTTTTAAAATCATTGCCAAGGCCTAATAATACACTGATATCAGCGCAGCATGCTAGTCGCACTATAGATGATGATCCTAATTAGTTGGCTACCCTGTAGTCAGAGTGCAGGCAACAGGCAAGCAACAGAAAACACTGACAGCAAAACTTTTATAGACAACATTTCAACATGCTTGTTTTTTGGTTAAAAGCGTGCATGGAGAAAAAAATACACAATAAAAAAGACCAGGGAAATTGAACACAAATAACTGTCACACTAGGTGGTGACTGAACTGTCAACATTACAACTGTTGTTCCTACCAGAGACAAAATTGACAGTCAAGATACAATATTCAAAACATCTTCATTCAGTTTTGTTGTGTAAAGTACTTGCTGTGAAAAACACATAATGGACAAAATCCAGAAAAATGTGCACAGCCGCTGCACTGCACACTAACACTCATGTACACATGCACCGTAAACCTTTACATGACATATTAAAGATAAACCGATGCAAGTGCTGAGCATCTGCTGAGAATATTAAATCAACCCAGACCAGGCCCGCGGCCTGCTTACCCTGGCCTTCTCCAAGTCCAGGTCTTTGCCGATGGCTGTGAGGAGGTGGCACAGACGCTCCAGGCTCTCCTCGCTGTGGTTCATGAACAGCTTGACCACACAGTCGTGCATGATGGCCTCCGACAGCATGTGCAGCTTGAACAGCTCCCCGATGAACTTGATGTTACCGATGGACCTCCTGTGGGCCTTGTCCTTCGCCTCCTCCAGATCCTCCTCCAGCCTCTCCCGCTCGCTGGCCTTGCGAGGAGTAACCAGAACAAAGACAAAAGCAAGAAACAGCGCGTTTGGACCCAATAACGACCTGGCCGCCTCCCAGCACTGCTGCCGATTTCAGTCCCCTTTCTCCTGATCTGTGGGTTGGTGAGTCGGGTAAACTAGACAGGAGTGCTGCTTACTGAAGTGGCCGCTTCCAGCTGGTGCCGCAGCTTCTCCAAAACATCATCGTTGACCTTGTCCTTCTCAAACTCCTTCTGACAGCGGTTCAGCAGCAGCTTTTGGAAACTCACAGTGCTGGTGGGCTTGTCTGCCATGGGCACTTTTAACTACACAGGAAAGACATGTAGGAGAAACACTTAGGTATAAGACAGTGTTGAGAGTTCTGTTACTAAATAGAAGTTGATTAAAGCTCCATGTCAGTTTAGAGTGGTTCAAACAGAGTTCACTTCTGTGTGGCATTTGCTTTTGAATGGAACTTCAGCAGCAATGTATGGGAACATGTTACTCACCATAGCCAGGCAGCTGCACATATTGCCATAGACCATAGAGAAGCTGGGCTCATCGATGGCTTTTTCAAAAACCAGGTCAACCACGCCTTTGAGGCGCTCCTCTGTGTCGATGGTGAGGTCCATCACCTGCTTCATCAGTTGGTTAAACATCTGCGGTGTCAGTTTGTTCAGGATACTGCGCACCTTCTGGAAAAGCTCCTGGAGAGGAAAACAGACTACCGACTAAGCTTTCCATTACAAAGATCCCAATCTTTTGTTAAATTCAGCAGTTCTTCCACATAATGACTAACTCCTCACTTTCACCAAATATTTACTCTGCCATTTGGAACTTCCTCATGAACAAAAATCACTCAACTTTGCTATATAGACCGATAAAGGCATCATACATCAATCACACTTTCCGAGAAGTGTAGCACTGGCAGCAAACAGTTTATCAAATCTTATCAACTAAAACCCCTCATGTGCTCCAAATTCAAATTAAAAGAAAACCCATTAGAACCAGCTACAAGAATTTTAGATTTAATCAATATATAACTCCTACAAACAAAAAAAATATATACATAATAACCAAATCTGATCCAATAATAACCCTACCGACCAGACAATGCAATGAAGATCTGTCAATCTCTCCAAATGCTGAATTGCACACAAATTTGCAAGAATATTTTTAACACAACCACTGGGTGTTAACCTATAATATATACAAGATCATCCACAGAATACACTACAATATCTACAATACTCTATCACCAAAATCAACACCACAATCAACACAAGGAACAACAAGCACACAAGATCTGGTCCTCAGTATCATCACACCCCCTGTTTACACTAGAAACCAATGTCCCCCTGCATAGCTACATTCGTGCACACTCCCCGCACACCCACCCAATTAAACAACGACTCTATAATTTAAATATCCAATTCTTGAAGAGCATATCGCAAAAAAAATTAAGTAGCTTTCAAGACCACCATAACAGGCTGTGACTCTGAAATCTGAAAACAGGGCACAGCGGAGTGAGGTGCTGACCTGAGTTTTCTGGGTCTCGGGGTTCTGGGTGTTCTCCCTTTTCCTGCCAGGTTTCCAGGCATTCTCAGCCTTCTTCAGCTGCACCTCGTCATTCACGGACACGTTGGTAATGATCTTGCGGGGAGGCAGCCGTCTCGGGCCTACACTGAGCAGCTGAAGCAACGAATGGGTGCTCTTTATTATGGGCGGTAACAATGTCACAAAGACCTCGGTCACATAAGATGACCAGGCGCTCATTCATTTGTGACAGAAGAGAAGGGATGAGCGGAGAGACCCACCGGTGCACCCCTGCCTCCAGGAATTGCCCTGCTGAAGTCTGCAGAGGCTGGGTTGAAGCCTGGGTCTCTGGCGATAATGCGAGGGCCCACCTGCTGCAGGGGCAGCTTGTTTTGTTTGATCTAGAAAACAACAGAGTCAAGTCGAAGTCCATCAGCCCCTCTCCATGGAATGGTTTTAAAGGTCCCCTAAGGCCAATGTTTTAGCAGGCTTACCTTGTCCAGTACCACATCAGAGATGGGAGGAAGCCCCTCTGGCTTCTGCATGCAGGCAGGCATGAACTGGAAGGCCAACAGGAAGTCTCTATCATACTGCCTCTTCCCATCCTTCAGCTCTGGCTCTGCATGCAGAGAGGGGTACAGTGAGCACCTGGAGAGAGGAATCACCTCTCTGTCAGGACACTGGGCCTGCCCCACAGGAGTGTCCTCTTTTGGCTTCTTCCAGGTGTTGGATAAACTAATAGCTGTAAATCATAACAAATCAGTCTGGTGTCTTTTTAGTGTCCTAACATAGCATGTCATGCATGTGGTTATTTACCTTGACTCAAGCTTTGCCTAAGATTGGACTGTAAAATGGGCTCCACTTTATCCTCCAGCAAGACCTCTGGCTCCTCGCCAGTCTCTTTCAGCTCTGCCCCAGTGGAGGCTCCACAGGCCTGGACTGCCTCTATAACAGCCTGGCCTGGGAGAGTGAGGCCTGAAGGAGCAGCAGTGCTGGAAGGCAACGAGGGCGTCAGCGTGCCTGAGGCAACCGCCTCTCCGGCTGCTGGACTTGCAGCCTTCGCCGGACAGTGGGCCTCCAGGGCCAGGCCGACATTGACATTCCCCTGCTCTGCTACCTGGCTGTTCAGCTGCTGGGATTTGAGGTAGAAAATGCGAGGATAATGAGGGTGTGGACATAAAAACTAGCAAAAGACAGAAAAGATGGAGAGAGAGAGAGATAGAGAGAGAGAGAGAAAGAGAGAGAGAGAGAGAGAGAGAGAGAGAGATACTGCACACACATGCAGAAGAAGGGGAATGGCAATGAGGGTGGGGGGGTGAGCACAGCACAGCACAGCACAGCACAGCACAGCACAGCATAATTAGAGAAGTGAGTAGAGAAAGAGGCAAAGAGAGAGAGAGATGAAATGAGAAAGCACAAGAGGGCAAAAGATCCAGCCGCAAAGGCACAAAATGTGTGTGTGTGTGGAGGTGGGGGGGGGGGTGAAGACACAAAGACAGCAAGAGATAGCAGACAAGCATGGGGTGCTTAAATAAATGGGCAGGAGAAATAGAGAAAGAGAGGAAAGAGGAACACTGTTAACATTTAGGGAAAGAGGACACAAAGTAAGTGCAACGGCGCAGTAGTGAGTGTTCCCTTTACAGAGAAGCCTTTCCTCAGAGGAGCTGAGGTGCTCAGGGTTTGGCTGAATCCTTCTTACAGGGCCTTTACGTGGGCTGTCTGTGTAGAGGGAACACGAGGGAAGATCAGGAGGATTCGAGTGGCTGTGAGGGAGAACTAAGATGGAGGCAGACGAAAGAATAGGCACGGCAAGTCGGAACATCAAAACACATCTGAGAAGCCTTCTTAAATCAGAACAGCCACAATCACACAAGCTACTGGAACCAGTCAAATATGACGGAGGAGGGTCAACGGTGTGACCGAATCACTGAAGAAGGAAGAGAGAATGGCCGGAAATCAAACTACACCATCAGATTTTGTTGCTGATTGTATGATGCTTTTAATAGGACAAGAGAATGAAAGCCAGCCAAACAACCAAACAATCAGCTCAGAGCTTATTATGAGGGAGGACTAGATGAGAGAGTACTTTAACCTGTGGAGTGGATCACGCGAAGCAGCGGCCTGCAGCCGATCAGGGGCTCGGGCTGCGGGACTGAATGGCTTACCTGTGGAGCAGTAGGGGTAGTGCAGGGACGTCCCACTGGTGGGCTTGTGTTCTGGCTAATGCCTACTCCTGACATGATCTCCTCTGTGATATCCTTGCCATCCTGGTTAGGGTCTCGGATACGGATCTTAGCGAACAGCAAGTTATTTGCATCTATTAAGTCAATCCACAATTAAATTAATTTCACCTCTGAGGCAGGGGGAATACTCACTGTTTTCTTTACCCTCTTAGTGGGTGGAGGCTGCTGAGCTGTATGCAATATTATGGATGGAGATTTGGTGTATATGGTCTGGCCAGGATAGTATGAAGGCCCTGCCACTAGTGGTGACCAAAAAAAAGCACTGGTTTCAGTTAGAGAGCAAACGAAAAAGCAGTTTCAGCCAGCGGGAATACCCAGAAGAAAGGTCTCTTTATCGGTGAGAGCACGCGTGTGGGTTTCCCAGGTGGGGGTAGAGAAAGGGAAGTCCAAACTCACCATATGCTAGTGGGCAGTCTGCAGGAAAGAGCCCAGGGTAGAATGTACTGGGTCCTGTGGGCTGGACGGAGTACTGCTGGGGATGTCCCACGTAGGGAAGGCCACTGTGGTGATACTGAGAATGAAACAGAACAGCAGAAGTAAAGGGCCTAGCACCAGACATGGCCATTCATATAGGACACTCCTAAAAGAGATATTCGAAGCAGTAAACAAACAAAAAATACAAAAACATTTAGTTTTTACACTGAAAAAAAACTAAACTAGAACTTCTCATTTCTGCTTCCAAGATAAAACATATTTTTATCTACACATTTTAGGAGCAGTTTATTTATTGCTGGCCAACCTGTTTATAGACAGATTTTCAACCCATTTGCTACACTGTGTACATATTTGCACAGGCGCTTTTCTCTGCTCTGGGTACCTGAGGCACGTAGTACTGGAGTACGTAGTACTGGCCGGTCTGGGATGAGGTGAAGGGCATGGGTGTCAGGAACATCATGATGGGCTGGCTGGACACGGGTCGAAAGGAAGCGCTGTTAATTGGAATGGCAGGCTGGGCTGTCTGCATCTGAGGGATCTGGAAAAGCTGGGAGAGGAGAGGAGTGGAGAGTGAGGGTCACAGAGCAGCGTGGCGTATGCCGCAGCAGCCGGCTCAGACGCTCGGAGTGAAGACTTTAGTCAAGAGTTGAGTCGTGGACTCTACAGCAGTTGTACTGGGAATGTTGAGGAGATATATACATAAAAAAAAAAAAAAGTTTAAAATTTTCAAGGGATTTTGAATGTCCTATTATGCTAGGCATGCAAGATACAAAAAGAAAACCTTTCAAGAGTCTGTTTCACATGCATGGCACTAATACAAGGGTGAATGAACTAGCATGAAAAATTAAACAATTACAATGATGGATGCAGCTAATTAGCCATGATTGCAGGAGAGGGGATATATATGTAAAAAACAACTAATCTTGAATGTAAATTTGTACCGATAACCTGAGTCTATCAAAGCCAATGCTGACAAAATATGACATGAGCTAGAATTCAGAATGTGACAAAACCCCCATCCCAGTTGGCTTTGATGCTCAGAATGGGAACATAGTGAGGGAATTCCTTCTACATGAGAAACAGTAAAATGAGCCTAAGAGGTGATTCTCACATACTGTCTCCCACCGAGCTGTTGCCATCTTAACATTTTCTGGACATAAAATCCTCCCTCCAGCAGTTATGCAGGCAGGCAGAAATGAACCTTTGTATGGGCTCCTGGGTAATGGAGCAGCCATACCATGTCCAAAACAGATTATTAAAAAGCACTGGAGTCCAAAGGAAATAAAGAGAAACAGACTAAAAAAGACTAAACATAAAAGACTAAACATAGGTGCTGGCATCCTCCGAACTGGGGAGCAGAGTGGCGCGCAGGTGCACCACTGAGCTACTGGAATGTCTTTCAATGCATTTTTTGAAGACTGCAAAATTACCTGAATGGATCTCAATCCTCCCTTGAATATTGAAGCAGGAACGAGAGAGAAGCTAGTGGAAGAACGCACTAATGGGTGTGGAGGGTCAGAGAGACTTCAACACGCTCACATACACTGGCACACACAATTTAAACAAATCTTTAAACAAATTTAAACCAAACCAAGTTTTGTTTTTTTTTAAATGACGGAATTGAACACTGTTGTTACAGTGGAATTGTGAGGTCAGAGGCAGAGCAAATGTGTTCCACTAACCTTCCTGGCCCTTTAAGTGCACTACTGCAGATAGACTGAAAACAAATTTCACCTAAATAAAATCACACTGTAACACTGAAAACATAAACACAGACAAGCACTGAATGAGTGGTAAAGGGCATTAAAGCCTAAGTATTACATGGAGATCACCGCTCACATTTTCAATTCTTTCCTTTGACAAAACAACTCACATCAACAGCCAAGGCACTGCACTGCCTTTCTAAAAGGAGATGGCAGATGGCACTATCAATTAGCTTCACTCAAAAATGGGAGAAAACAAGAAATGCGGCATGTTATGCGCTCGTGCACATAGTTCGGTCACACGTCTCTGCTATGGTCTTCCAACGTACACTGCCCTTGATATGAGGCAATATGGCAACCTACTGTAAGCTCAACCTTGGGTCACGATATCATGCAGAGCCTTCATAATACCCTATGCTTCTGTGCATGTGCTAGTCAGATTCAAGCTCAAATATCGTCTCTCTCAGCTAGCACAGCCCGGCCTCATCTGTCTACAAAACTTCCAAGAGGTCTCCGGTACACTAGACAAATGTTGCTGTTTTGTATTCACAGAGAACATTTATCCAAGTATGTGTACAGGTCAAAAAGTTGGGATGCGGCTGGGAGACAGGAATCCATCTGCCTCTGAGATTGATGTGTGAGTTGGGGAGGGAAGTGGCTAGAACACTAAACTTGGCGAGGTTTTACCACAGGCACACAGAGGAGCATGCAGCATACAGTGGGAGGTGCTGCGCTGCGGCGGTGGACATTAGCTGCTGGTGGGCAGGATGAGAGAGCAAACTGGGGGTGGAGGAGGGTGGGGGGAGCCAGGCAGAGACTGTGGGGGCAGGATGCGTGCAGACGCATGTCACATGCTGCAGGAATCTGGACCATGTTGCTGACAAGTTCATTGAATGTTTTGAAGCCAACTACAGCACATGCATGTCTGTGTTGTATCTGGGCTTGGTGTAGTAGGGTCAAGGAAGACTTATTTTTAGCTGAAGACGTCTATCAATAGCAACACACTTAACTGCAGATAACCATATTTACTGCTAAACTTTGGCTGACATCTCAAGTGAGGCGCACTTCATACAGAATGAATACAAGAGTTAATTTACTGTCTTGTGCAATTCAATATAACAAGCTCATGGTTCATTGCAGGTGGAGCCACCGTCCTTGTTGATTGAAAACCTTAAGAAGCAGAAGCAACAGTCCTATTCCAAGCTAGAGAAAAAAGGCACAGGACTCTCACACAGCAGACTCTGAAATGGAAGATCTCTCACATTAAGGTATGGCTATGCAGCCTTGAATTTTTATCTCCAGACATTCTTGTGTGGTTCCTAGATTTTTCCTACATTCCAGTCCTTTTCTCAAGTACACTTTAAATAGAAAATAAAGTAATTAATTGAAGGGAATAGCCGGTGCCATCTTTATTCTGAGCTCAATGTTGCATACAGACGAGGTATTGTCCACAGAATGTCTAACAGTCTCAGGTGGGTTCAATCTTTATACATTTTCATCAAGTTACAAAACCATTTTTTATTAAAATTGTATCTTTAGGTGGTATCCTGGCCTCAATCCCGGACTTGCCACAGAGGCCATATTTGGTCATTCTCACATCCTGCTTACTTCCAAAGCCTAATTTGGTCTTTTACAATTCCTGCCATCATATTATTACATTAATAATTTCATTTTATTACCTCACTTGAGTACACCTCTGGCTGGATTTTGAACCACTTGTAATCCTAAATGAATCATGAATGATGCAATCAAAGGATCACTGCTTGAAGCCAAGCAAAAAAGTTTGATTTTTCACATTCACAGACATGAAGAGCCAGCAGGACGAACCAAGACTGATGTGAACTGTGTGGGAAAGTAGACTTTGCACATACTGTAGAACAAAACCGCTTTGATGAAGTTGTAAGCAAAGAGGTATTAAGAACATAAGCCTGTGTAAATCCTGATAAGCAATTGTAGTTCAGAAGTGTTTGAATATGTGTATTGTTTGTTTGTATTTTCACAGGCCAAAAACAAGTACTGATTAGCAAGATTTACTACCTCCCAGTACACCATTTCTTTTTACTGCCTGAGTAGATGTTGATGGAAGTCAAAAGGCCAACAGAAGCAACAGCCATCTGGTGGTTGCTTCCAGACTACCAGATCAGCTTGATATTCTCTATTGCCTCTCTCTGGCAGAAGACCCACCAGGTCATTCCACATTTGCATAGTTTTGGTGATGCTCTTTGCTTTGGCTTCAGTGTCACTTTGGTGGGCTTCTTTGGATGGGGTGATTCCCCCGCTGAGAGTGTGCGGGCTGTTGTGGAGAGAGGATGTGTCTCCAGAGTCACATCCAGACCCACATATGGCCATCGCAACCAGAAAAGCACAGGTGAGGAAGGTAAGGCTTCTGAGAGCTACCAGCCAAGCAGGTGTGGACAGAAAAGAGGTGCTCTGTAGCAAAGAGAAAGGAAGCTGATTGCTTGGTATGTAAAAGGACAGAAACCTGGAAGCTGGTGTGGATAGTATGAAACCCACCAAAAATGAAAACAACAGCTTCATTTGGAAAAAAAAACAAAAAACCCAACAAAATGCAGCAAGAGAGAACAGGTCTTTGCTCATCTTAGATAAATCAGTGTTTGATATAATCAATGCTTAAAAAAGCAAGGTAGCCAGGAACAAAAAAGTAACCAAAAGTATTCAAGGTGAAATGTGCAGTGTATTGGCTCAGTCATTTCAACTGTTCCCCATTTTTTTTATATCAATTTTCATCTCTGACAAGGAAGATGTGGAGGGGAACCTGGGAGGCTGTTGGACAGGGTAATGAACTGGATTGCAGGCTCAAACACTGTATGCACTTGAAGGACAGTGTTCACTGCAGTTCTGTGTATGCCTTTTTTTCTATCGTGACTTTGTATCAACCGGGAAGGAGCAACTGTCATTCACACCCAACAGGAATGCAGCTAGTTGTGACCTTGAGAATTCTTGGCTATGGAATCGCCAAAAAGTATCTTAAGCACTTTAGCACCATTCTAAGACAACCATTGACAATAATTACTCACCTTAATGAATGCTTTGTCCGCATCTTGGCTGCATCTGAGCTGGTGGTTGAAAAGCAGGGCCCGCAGCTGTCGGTTCTGGTGCTGGATGTCATACTGCTCAGCGGTCTGACAGGCACGCACAACTCGTAGGTCTGTTCAAGGTGGTGCTTGTACACCTCAATTTCCATCGTAATTGTCCTATACAACCATTAAAAATTTGACAGAAGTTAAAAAACAGCAGAACGGTTTGTTACAACTGGAAAAAAATAAATAAGAAAAGATTGTTTGTTGTACATGAAAGTCAGTCAGCCATGAGGATAAGCCCTCTTGTCCAAAGTTCTGATCAGCAGTTATGACCTCCTAACACTGCAAGAAAAAAGAAAACAAATGCATCAAAGTTGGCGTTATACTCAGTAAGAACTCAGTAGACTAAGAAACTGCAAAATACTCAGAGAACTCTGTGCATGAGTCAGTGGCTCAATAGTCCAACTAAAATCAGCCAGGACCACAGTTTAGTTGGGCTAAACATGAGTCAACTAAATCCTTAGTCAGAGAATGATATTCTGTCTTTGCTGCTTACATGATCAGCTTCTTTCAAATAGCCATGTAAACTTAGTCAACTTAGTTATTTAGGAATAATATCAAACTACATGTGGGCCATCAGATCCTGTTTGCCCTTGAAGACCCACTCACAATCTCTGCCCAAGTCAGAGACTATTTAGAGCTATTATCTTAATTCCAGCACTGGACATGCATTACCTTGCACAGTTTCACAGCTCTGGCACTGCAATCAACAATGCATACGTCTTAACTAAGAAGGCAACAGTTCAAATGGAAAACCTACTTCCTCTCTGGGAGTGAAGGAAGCCAGCTGCTTGATCTTCAGTGTCTGGTTGAGTCTTGGATGCATCAAGCACAGGGACACCAGCTGATACCCCATGGTTGAGGTGCTCCATATATTGTGCAAGGATCGGTTCGTTATAATCACCATTCTGCATTTTTTTAACAGCAGCAACAGCATAAAATGGTTCAGTTAAGGGTGCATCATTGGAAGACTTTCACTAAAATATGTCCTCACCATGTCTCAAATACAGCAATACCTCTTAGAAGCCATTGTACTGCACACAGAATGGACAGTCCCAGCAGTTTCTGTTCCCATATGGAACCTCAGTGTTTTGATTACAGAAAAAGCAATTCACAATGACATGAACTGGTTTCTTCCTATTGAATAGGGAGTTTATATATATAACTGAATTTGATCAAACTGTAGCAATGATTGTGAGCAAGGATCTTTCATTTTACAGCCTAAAAATGAAAGTGACAAATAAATGTATGTGACAAATAAACCAAACTTGAAACTTTATATAAATAGCTTCCTGTTAAATATACACAGTTAATCAGTCATTAAAAACTACATTCTATTAATTAAGAATGTTTATGAAAGTTAATTTAATCTAACTAACAATAAATGAACAGTCGAATATTGTAGTTCAAACAGTCCGATAGCTGTAGTAATGGCTTACCTCATTTTGCTTATTTAGAGAGAACGATACATTTGAAAACCCACAGGTTTGTGAATTTGGGTCTCTAAATCATACAAAAGTAGGTTTTCTATTTCTGAACAGTTAGCTAGCTAACAAACTACCAGCACCTAAACGATCAAAGTTGAAAGATGAACAATGAAATGGTTCCACAAGGAATGGTTTATAGCCCGAGTTAGACACTCGCTGACCTCAACTATTAGCTAGCTAACCAGCTTATCGCTGTGATAAAGCGATACAATTTTTAACAATGAGGACATGAATAAAGTATCCTTTACAATTTTCACAATATTGTTAACGTAACTGTAATATCTGAAAACGGACCACACAGGAAGGTCTAAAAATGAACAACTGCAAACACCCCGTTCCTTATCTTACCTCGTTAGGTAGCTAAAATAGCTAACCTAGGTTAGACCCTTTAACCATTTAAAGGTCTGAACTGTCAAACTGCGTTTCCGTTAGGCAGATAGTTTGACGCCGTTTGGTGAAACTTATGCAGCCATATAAATGATTTGATCGCCGATACCTTTAGACATCATGGAATAAAAGAGGCTTATTTTAGCTGATGTGTGTGTGGAGTTGTTTGGGGGCAGCTATGCGCTGGAAGCTAAGCGTTGCTTCAGTGGCTTCTAGCATGGACTAGCTACGATCATAATTCTGCTACAAAATGTATAAATGAGGAAATATACAATTATTTACATTATTACAGCATTTACAGTATTAAAAGCGTGATTTAATGGGATGAATAGTTAACTAGCTAACGTTAGCTATCCTAGCTTGATGGCTATCTTTGCTCACTAACGGTTACTGCATCTTAGGGCCAACTTTATGCTGCACTTCGCCCCCTAGCGGGCCCGCGGGAGAATCCACACTGGCATACTCAAATAAATCACTTTATAACATCCAATATTCTTAAAGTACAGTACATTTTTCGAGATAACATTTCTTAGGAATAAAACAATTACCTGCTTACTGATTTTCAGATGTCTACATGCAGCCTAATTTGGTCTTTTACACTTCCTTCCATCATGTTATTACATAAATAATTTCATTTTGTTACCTCAGTGTCAGGAATTCTGTCACTGAGCCACAGTTCTATGAAAACTAAAGCACAACAGTCTCTACACTCGCGTTGGGTGCTATGCTAGAGTTGACCTGTTGACCAGGGAACAGACATTGGAGAGCAGGATGGACAGTACAGCTGGTCTGCTAGGGTTAGCTTTTTTTTTTTTTTTTTTTTTTTTTTCTCCAGTGGTAGCTCAGTGGTTAAGGTATCAGAAGGCTGCTGCTTCAAGCCCCCCCACTGCCAACTTACCACTGCTGGGCCCCTGAGTAAGGCTCTTAACCCTCAATTGCTCAAGTTGTACTCAGTCATAATTGTAAGTTGCTTTGGATAAAAATGTGTCAGCTAAATGCCATAAATATAAATCCAGCATGAACTCATGCCCTCTATGGTTTGTTTTTATTCAGCAGTGACTCCTGTCTCTAGGGTTTCTGTGACCTTGAGTATGAGAGAAACATTTTATTTGTGTATATATATATATATATATATATATATATATATATATATATATATATATTACATCTATTGTTATTATTATTATTGTTAGATACTGGAGCCTTTCTGTCTTCAGGCATCCAACAAAAGGTCTCTGCCTATCAGCCATGACATGGCGGCTTGACCGCGAGCTGGTCGCCTGAGGTCTTCCACTCCTTCTTCTTGTCTCCTTTACCCCTCCCTTTCTCTTTCTTTCTCTCCCTGTCTCTCTTTAAGCACAGGAGTACCTCATGGCGGGTACGGGAACAGCTCGTGGGTCGTTCATGCCAAGAACATCTAATTTTTAATAACCTTGTCTCTTTCCTTTCTACACAGACCCTTAGAACATGCCTCACTTTTCCCCGTCATTCTGTAGATTTAGATAGTAGATATAGGACACATATATACTCTGTGCTTTCCTCAATAAAGTTGAACTCTCTTCATTCACTACCTTGGTGTCAGTGTCTCTTGACTTCCCCAGATCCAGCTACAGAGGACAGAGGGCAGAGGGTAACTTGGAGGAGATCGAAACTGAAGGACTTGTCACTTTGAACCAGTTCCTAACAAGAAGTACAAAATACATAAAGTCTACCTTAAACATTGATAAGTGCAATAAACAATAAGTACTAGAGTACTACTAGACCAGCAAGTAGTAAGTTGCAGTAGTTTAGCTTTGAGATCACAAGAGACCACACAAGCACCCGGGTAGCTTCCTGCGAAAGAAAGGGCCGAATCCTTCGTATGTTACAAAGGGGAAATCTGAAACATGAGTTGAGAATGACAACTGGTTGTCCAAAGTTATGATCGTGATACCAGGGAGTTCTCAAAGGGAACTGTGAGGTCCTGATAAGGGCTGGGAGTACCCGGGATGTACAGAAGGTTGCATGTTAGCTAGGACAGCTAGCTGGCTCATTCGCTTTCTATCCATCTTAAAACTGCCAAAGTCTCGAAGTAAACATCACTAGTGAGTTATTCTACACATCTGGCATTAGCAGAGTGTTACAATAATAACAGTTCACCGCAGCAGTAAAGCGATAAACACTTGTCTTATGTAGCTGACAAGCTCGCAAAATACACCAAGCCCGTTGTCATAGCAACCAGCACTTAGCTTGCTCGGACTAGCCTAGCTAAGATAGCCTTAATGGGCTAACAAAGACTCATTTCTACGCCAGGCGCACATACTACAAATGCATATTAGCTACATAACTGTTCAAATAAATGCGTGTATTACCATGCTATTCATTAATTTTCCTGTATGTGCACAACTGTAGACCGGGGGTTCTTTAACGTAATCCTCTTCGCCATTAGCTTAGCTAGCTAATAAAGCTAAGCTAGTTAGCCAGCCTAGCTAACTAACTGATATGTTTCAATGTGGAGACGCAGTAAGAGTGTCCCTAATAATTTGAGTTTGTTTTCAGTCGGTACGTACACTCAAACGGTGTCATACAGTTATTGAATAAATCAGCAGAAGCTGTTATTAAAATAATTTTCTGCGTCCTTTCGAGGTCTTACCTTGACATTGGTGAAGCTTAGCAGTGGTAACCTACATACGATTAGCATTAAAGAAATTAAATACAAAAAAAAAACATATTTCTACGGTCACCCGAGAAGCCCATGTCTTTGTGAAATTTATTCTATGAGAATAATTTAATATTACTTGCTTTGGAAAAAGCAAACACTTCATGCTAAACTTAAAGTGTGCACGGCACAGTAATTGCTGTAGAAGACACATACATGTATTTTCACAATACACAGGCTGTTTATGTCTGTTCAGTACATATGGTTATATTACACCTTGGTTATGTGTAATATGGATATAAATGTTAAAATGGTCTATTACAGAACACGACACCTGTTGCGTTTTATATTGGTAAATCTCTGATATGACCACTGTAACATAAAGTTGCGGTTATAAATACGTGAAACATTTTTGATCGACTGAAATGTAGCTGTATGTACATGCAATATATTTGTGATTATGTAAATTAAACAGCTATTCTTATTCTTATGGCTAGCTAAATAAATTGCAATTTCGTCGTCTTCATGGCATGGTGTTTATTCATTCTTCGGCATACAAAATGACGCCTTTTCACGTTTGGAACTACAAATATGGCGGCCTTTTTTCTTTAGCGTTTTAATGACGTAAAAGTAGAGTCTCACCGTAAAGTCGGGCAGGAGGAGCTGGACTCATTTATTTCTTCGTATCTTTCCCCATCTAGCGGTCAATAACGGGTAGTCTTGAATTGATTTCTATCGCGTAATATTTTGGATATAAATGTTTAAATTTCCTGTTGCAGGACAGACAAAGTATAGTCAACCAGTTCTAACCTTTTGATAAAAACTTGAACTTCAAAGTAGGTGAATCTATTTCCTTAAACCAATCAGATCACAGTTCATTTACATAACATCAATGCTTTGAGTGCTTTAGATATGAGAACATCACAGTGATCTTTCTGCTCACACATCAGTCAGTCTATAATTCTGTATTATGTGTTTCTATAGCTTCCAACTTTCATGAGTTCCTTGAATCTGTGGAGAAAAGTGCAGACCAATGTAGTTTCTTATTTGTGAACATTTATACATTTATTGTAATTTATTTATCATTTAAATGTTTTATTACTTTTAATTTATAGACATAAGGACACAGAAAACAGTTCATATACTGAATGAATTGTTACAAGGTAATATTTTCTAGACTGTGTTTACCATATGTTTTTATTTCTAAACGTTATTGCAGTGTGTTAATCTGTCACACCGAGGCAGAAGGGGTGAATCTGATATACCCCTCTTCCATTGTCAACTATTCAGAGTCCTCCAGGGGAGCTCATACAACTAAAGAAACACATACAGAGGTCATTGGAGGTTCTAAGTTACATCTAAAGTGGTCTAGTTGTGACGTTGCGAGGATAAGCAGGATGCGGGGACGAGGCACGATGAAACGCACTTTTATTTTTGCAAACATGCAAAACATACAACAAAGCTCAAACACTATGCACATCTCAAACACCAACACACGTACTATGACACACGAGACATATATACACCCAAGCTGATTACACATAACAGAGAACAGGCGAACGACACGAGAGGGTGTGGCAACACAGACGAACACACACACACCAAGATCTTTGAGGAGGGGGCGGGGCCACAACATGACACTACCCTGTAGGGCACCATCTCCATGGAAGTATATTTTTAAAAGCATGTTTGATAACCATATTTATACTGGAACGATTTAATCAAATGTGTTGTGTTTTTTGTTCTTCTCTAAGACCTTTCGGACGCCGATATTCAGATTTGAGTCTGAGCAAGTTGAGAAAGCCACTGTGAGGGTTTCTGGGTGCTCTGGAGGAACACCCAGAAGTTGTACACCTGCACCATGCCTGAGACCCCTCTGCCCCTGACACAACTGCCCAGGAATGTGGGCATGTACCTAGACTATGAGGATGGACAGCTGTCTTTCTATTACATACTAACATATCTACATATTTATCGGAAACCTCTGGGAGAAGAAGCTGTATCCCCTCTTTGCGCTGCTGGACAGACACACTTATGACACTGTACTCATCAAAAGCAGCACCAGAGATGCACTGAGTCATATCCCGCTACACACCTCTCAGGCCAGCTTGTTTGCACATTTTGTCATAAAACTTAAGATGTCAGTTGTTGCTGTTATATATAAAATTACCAAATTAAAAAATAAATAAATCAAAAAGTACTTGTGGCTAGATGAACACAGTCAATCACATAAACAAGATATAATGTCAGTAATGTTTGCGGCAGGTGTTTCAAATGTGCCCAGACTCATATTCAAAAATATCCATGTTTCAACAGTTTGAAGGTGGCCATGACACTAACAGTCTGGTGGAAATTCCACAAGATATCAAACTCCACACTCACACAAACTAGTCATTCTCCCATTTGGAACAATCCAGGCTTTACCATGAACAAAAATATTAAACTTTACATCTTGGATAGAAAAGGGCATTACACACCTTAAACATATTTATCATAAGCCTTCTTTCATGTCACGCCCACAACTAGCCCCAAAATATGCTATAGAAAGCACCCAGTTCCTATAATACCATCAGCTAAGATCACCTATGTGTTCAAAAATCAATTCCGATACCTACATCCATATCAGAATTTATAAACAAACATTCTTAATACAAAAAACCTAATCTAAGATATACAAAATAATAGTGAAATCAAATCTCACAGTTACCCTCCCATCGAGACAATGGGAGGAAGATTTATTACCAGCCCCCGACGCCGCAGTTTGGATTAAAATGTGTAATAATCATTACCACATGACAGCAACACTAACCTACAATGCATTCTGTACAAAATAATACAGAGTACATTATACTACACATTGTTAATAGGATGTCAGAAATATTGAATGATATCATAGAGGAAGATACATGTGGGATAGTTTAGGAGTAATAAGGAGTTTGGTTACTGAAGGATTATATGTCTGCATTATATGTCTTGCTGCATTATATGTCATCGCTATTAGCCCACTATTATATAAAATTAAAAATGATCAGCAATTACAAGGTGTTCAAATGTTAGTTATGGAAAGATGGAAAATATCTGCGTACGCAGATGATGTGACGGTTTATGTCAAGAATCAAAATGAGTTTCATATAGTTAAGAGACACTTCGAAAAGTATGAAGTTGTGGCTGAAGCGAAATTAAATGAAAGTAAAAGTGAAGGGGTATGGATAGGAGCTGGACAACCTGTACCAATAAATGTAGAAATAAAAACTGAAATTAAAATATTAGGTTTGATGGTAGTAAATGGTAGATTTAGCGAATGGAATTGGGAGAAGAAGGAGTGTGAAATTAAACTAGAATTGGGAAAATGGAGGGTGTCAAACTATAAGACTAGAAAACAGGAGGTTAAGACCTTTGTTTTGTCAAAATTGTTGTTTTTGACTACGGTTTTCCCTCCGAATGAGAAATGTATTAAGAGGTTGAATAAAATGTGTGTTCGTTTTATTTGGGGAAATAACAGAGAAGTGACAGAACGGGAAATTATGTACAAGTCGAAAGATAAAGGCGGATTAGGGGGAGTTGAGTTAACTCGGAAATTAGAAAATGCCTTTTGCAAAATTGTAACGAAAGCTATATTTCGGAAAGCAATTTGGGTAGGAGATGTAAATCAGTGGAAAGAAAAGAGGCAAGTCAAGGAAACATGCTCCTTATTTTAAATTAGTATATGGAGATTTTTTGTTTAAATATAGGCATCTTAATATTGATTGGAATAAGTCCCCAAATAAAATGATAGGTAAAACAATACAAGACCGTGATTTTGGGGGAATGTCAATTATAAGGGTCTGACAGTGACAGAATGTGAAACCTGTGTTAAAAATGTGTGAAACCTCGGAAAATGTTCGAGATACTGCATGGCTTATATCTGTTGGAAGACTGCCTGTACGATGTATTGTCAAATGGAGTTGTTTTGTTACAACAAAGGAATGTCCGATGTATAATTGCATAGCCGATGAAACGATAGAACATTTATTACTGCAGTGCACAAGGACTATTGAAATTTGGGAGAAAATGAAAGGTATTGGGTTTAAATGGGATCGTAACAGGAAAAGTATTAGGTATGGAGTGTTTAATAAGAATTTGACTGAGAATGTGAAGGACAAATGTGACAAATTCGAAGATTTGGAAAACACGATGTAAGATGATTATTGAGCAATGTATAATACCTGCAGAAATAGTTTTTAAACAGATTGTATGTGAGTTAAAAAGGTTAAAGACGTTTGATATGAGAGGAAAAATTCCCTGGACTCTTTTGGACATATAAATGGATGATGTATACCTAATTTACAGATGTAAATTGTGTTGTTAATTATTAATGTATAGAGTGAAGGTAGTCTGTGTCCTCTGGTAGATATTGTTTGTGAGGTTTTTGTGATGGAGTGTTTGTATTGAATTGAATTGAATTTTCTTAATAAAGTCAATTTAAAAATGGAGAAAGGTGGTCCTAGAAACATTATTTATTTACGTGAGCTTCGAACGAGAGGGAGGGATACATAACTCCAAGATCTTTAACCGTTAGATAAGATGTGATTGGGAGACCATTGAGGTTCATTGAGTAATTAGAGAGTGGGGACCTAGCTGACTCTGGGCCTAATAGAAACACCTCTGAATGTCTCTGAATGTTAGAAATTAATTAAAAATACTAATGTAAATGTATTTACGACACATGCATTTAGGACATGTAAGTTTTTCAATCACAACAAAATATGTTGTTGTATTTTTTGCATTATGCTTACTACAGAATTAACAGTCAAAAGTTCAGTGACTTTGCATGCAGAGTTGTAACTCTGCTTATTACTAGAACTGTGGCTAGAATCAAAATCAGTGTCACTCCTAAATCCCCAATCAGCTAGTCGTGAAGTTAACATTCAAATAGAAAATAAAAATGCAGACTTCAGAATTAGTTAAATAGCTGAGGGAATAGAATAAATTATCCGTTGCTACCCCTGTCTTTTATCATCCCTCCATCCCTCCATCCCATGCCATCTTCCTCTATTATTTGCTTTTCTATTTTGTTCTGGTATCTCCTTATCTCTTTTTAAAAAAACATTGGCCAAAAGCAGCTACATCATTACCTGGTTTGGGAACTGCACCACCTTTGACCGCAAGACCCTCCAAAGAATAGTGAGAACAGCTGAGAAGATCATTGAGGTCTCTCTTCCCTCCATCACGAACATCTACCTAACACGCTGCATCCGGAAAGCCACCAACATTGTGAAAGACCCCACAAACCCCTCACATGAACTGTTCACCCTTTTGCCATCTGGAAGAAGGTACCGCAGCATCCAGTCCCGCACCTCCAGACTGTGCAACAGCTTCTTCCCAGAAGCCATTAGACTCCTGAACTCTGGCTAACTCCAATTCCAATTCAGATTCCAAAATGGGCACTTTTATACATGCTTATAGACAGTCACTCACACTCACACACACACACACACACACACACACACGTACATACATACATACATACATAAATACATATCTATACACACACTCACACATTGTTTTTCATTGGACTAGTGCTGAAGTCAAACGTCACACAGATAAACTATGCACTCCTGTTGCAGTCTTGCACATTATCCTACTTGCTGCTAGAGTACTGTACTAAACCAGCACTGTACTCTGAACTGTTCTGGCTGCTACCGGTGACTGCTATGTTCACTGTAGCATATCACTGATTGCTATGCACAACTCGCTTTACATATGCCCAGTACTGTGTACTGTACTAAATTGCACTGTCTACTCATTTTCTATTTTTTATTTGTCCTGTCCTGTGTTTATTATTGTTTATTTAATGTTTATTTAATGATATTTTGCACTATATTGGACTGTTTGCACTTGTGTAGCATGTTGTCTGTTGCACTGTTGTTTTCAGGTTGCACCATGGTCCTGGAGGAACATTGTCTCGTTTTTGTTGTGTACTTGTATATAGCTGAAATGACAATAAAACCTCTTGAAATTGAACTTGAACTTAAAGTCCCACCAGACAGGCCAAGCCCTACAGCCTTGTACTGGGCCGCAGGATCAAGCAGCGCCTGTGGGAAGCGCTCTTCTGTCCGACTCTGCGAGAGGAAGTGAAGCCTGATGGACAGTTCGACGTGACTGAGAGCTTCTCTACTCCAACTTTCAACAGCTTCGTGCCGCACTTTGAAGTGGACATGAGTGGAGAACCCATGCCTGAACAGCCTAAGAAGAAAAGCCGAAGACACTGACTTTATTATTATTATTGTGATTGTTATTGTCATCCTTGTTTGTATTACTACTATTATTCTTCTTATTATTGTGTTTGCTGTTATTAACTATTTATATTCTATATGTAGAGTTTCTGTATTGTTTAAAATTTGTTTAAGCTTTTCTTAATTTTAAATTTAGTCAATCAGTCTGTCCCTTGTAAAATAATTGTGTAATAGTTCATGAGATGTCATTGTAATAACATTTTAAAATTATTTTGCATTATAATAAATTTACTGTAAATAACAATAACTTTAAATGTTTAAGGTGTGGCATCTTAAATAAATTGATAGAACTGTACATCTTTTTTCTAACGTTACAATTTGAGTCTTAATTTACATCTCTTATCAGTGGAAGATGCACTTGCTCACACCTTTCCTTTAGATTCCTTTTGTACACACTACAGACTGTGACCATGAGATGCTTGAATGAAAATTGAACATTCACCCTTGTGTATGAGTGCCGAATGTTAGCTAATGCCTCATGATGAGCCTATCCTTGTTGAGTTATTTACTGAGATCATTCTCATAGCAAGTTCATTACACCTTGTGTACTTGTTGTAGTGCAGTGAGCAGTTTCAATCTTATTTACAATCTTAGTTATCAAAGACTCATTCCACCCAACCACAATACATCAGAGAGCTGTTTTGCATGTCAGTGCATCTTCACCTTGAACCACAAAGTTAAATAGCTTTTAGGCCTGGTTCAGGCTTCAGTTCTTACTTCACAGTATTCTCACTGCTGAGCTGAGTATAGAATTCATTTTGTGAAAATAAATGTTTTCCCTCAGAATAGGGAGACATATCTAGAGTTGTGGGGCACAGCAGAACCACTTCAAACTGGCTGTGTTTGAGTGCTGTCATATAGATTAGGTCTAGTGGAGCTCATTTGATGGTGCAGATAAGAAATTTGGGTAACATTACTGAAGGGCACTGTTCAGAGTGCTAGATGACTCCCACATAAGCCCTTAATGACAATTGACATAAACATACTTGAACATTTATAAATGCTTATGCCAACAAGCATCAGCTGACATTAAAAGCTGCTTTTGACATCTTTGATATCAAGTTAACCTAACTAAATCTAGTGGCACATTTTTGGTAAGATTAGGAGATGTAATAACACTAGGTGGGGAGAAATTACATCACACATTATAACAACTGACTTTGCAGTTATGTGTTTGTTTGTTTTTTTTAACTAAAATTAAATTACATTTTAACAAAATGTTTAATTAATAAAATCTTTTATTCTTTAATCCTTTAATGA
Organism: Electrophorus electricus; assembly: GCF_041902795.1. Lineage (NCBI taxonomy): Eukaryota > Metazoa > Chordata > Actinopteri > Gymnotiformes > Gymnotidae > Electrophorus > Electrophorus electricus. The sequence continues at coordinate 124,945 of NW_027658412.1, forward strand.
ACCATCATGTTCTTCAGGTCAGTGAAGACCTGCCAAAAATACTGCGGGTCATTGTTAATCTGCAGCATCTTGCCACTCATGCGGTTAGCAATGTCCAGGGATCGGGCCCAGAAGGCCCCTTTGTTTTCCTCCACCAGGAAAGCTTTGGCTGGGTAACTGATCTCCTCACACATGTAGGAGCAAGACACGTACAAGCATGTGAGCAGCACGGCCTGCAGCTCCTCCTTGGCGGCCACCTCAGCTGAAATGATGTCACGGCACAGCATGAAGAGAAAGACCACGGTGCCTGGAATGAGGAAGCTTTGCTTCTGCCATTCTGTCAGTGTCACGTAGCGGTCCACAATGCGCAGCCCTCCGGAGCCCAATGCAGCCCAATGCGCGGACCCTCCGGAGAACGTCTAAGGGGTACACAAGAGTTTAATTCTTATAAATTTTTTCAAGGGCAATTATGGAAACAACCCTCCTTTTTTTCCATATTGTTCTTTGTAGTTTCCACCATTATGCTCAAATTACACATGACATTATAAAAGCTAGTCACCTATGAACCTATGGAAAGTCGATCAGCCCCCGTTTAAAAATGGTAAGCTTTTACTGTCACGGTAATAACATCACGCACACGCACACATAATGCTTCGACTGTCATGCACTTTAAATATCTTCTGAACGTTATGGAGGGTGTGCATAGTTACCAGTTCCCTTCATGCAAAAGGGTTGTCTTAGGTTACTGTAAAGACTAATGCGTATTTGGAATCCTTTCTTTTGCTGAGATGTTACTTGCTCACATGATACTCAAAAATGAGCACAATCATTGAAATACGGATATCATTGCATACAGGGGTGCCTAGCCAGTCATGAATAACGGAATATAAAAGGCTGAACAATCTACTATAAGCAATTGCATATTTCATTAGGTTTTTTTTTTAATAAGCTGTAGTAATTTCAGGAGCTCAGGCAGGGGAATATTTATATTCCCCTAAAAAGTTGAGGGTGGAATTACCTGTCAATAAACAAAGTACAGAATAGAAAAGCAAAACTATTCTGTTGCATCGTCTTTGAAATGACTCTGCAAGGAAAATGTTGATATGAATAAATGCTTGCATTCCTTTCTGATACAAGTCAAAAAATATCTTTAAAGTGGCTCAAACATAAGAACTATGGGCATTCCTTCACAAACATATACAAACCAATGAAAAAATCTCCCCTAATATGTGTATATACACAAGTGTCTGTGGGAGCCCCAAAGCTATATTATGCATTCGAATAACAAAATATATATCACAGTCCCTACAAAAAATGAAAGTAAAAAAGCAAACAAACAACAAAAAGGGGAAAATCATAAATGAAAATATCCCAAAAATAATTTACTAATGTCATGTTTGTAAGCAGCCGTGCTTTCCTGCTTCCTAAAATGGTGACATATTTTAGGTACTCAGGCCACTGGAAACAAAAATATACACAGCAGTTCTTCCACACATTTAGAGGAACCTGATTTTTTTGTTAGATAAATATGTCGGTTATGACCGTTAAAAAGACCTGAACCAAAAAAATGTTTGGATTTTTATTCGCTGTCACCTTTCATCACGGGCAACATAAAAATTCACACTACTGCAATATCGCTAACATGTTACTGGCATAGGAATAAGACAACTGAGCACAGAGAGAAACCCAGTGTTATGACTACAGATGATATAAAACCTGATGAAACAAGCTTGACAAGCAGCAGTTCCGTTTTTCCGTGAAAGTATCAAGCACAGATGAAGACGTTTCTATGGTTATCTCAGTTTTATAAATATTAGTCTATAGAGTTGGGCTTAGTACGTGAATAAAAGATGGAATTAAACATGCATAAATTACGGTGTCCTGGAAAACCCATCGTGCTGCAAATACACAAAGCATATTCATCAAAGTGGTAACACACTTTAGAAATGCGGTGCAAATTCAGAAAATGCATACAACTTCAGGAACAAATCCTGTCACAACACAACGGAAGTGCAGTTTCCAGAGGACACGGAAAGGGGTGGACTTCTATGAGATTAGCGTGAAGTCTATTGGAAGTAGTGACAACTGAGTAAAAAGGGTTGTTTTTTTTCCAGTTACCACGGTGTTATCAAGGATAGGTATGTGATACAGAATGGAAGACTGACCTATTCATGCTCTGCATTCTTGCATATTTTATATTTTATAACATGCCTTAACATGGGATGGAAATCCCATTTAACACAATATGCACTGTTTTACAGTCAGAGTGAAATAAGTAACATTCTCCTTTTAATATATATATTTTAAATGTTAAAATTCTTAACTATATCAGTGTTTTAGTTAGCTGCAAAAATGCCCCCATATTGAAATTTGTATTTCTAATGTCACAAGAACACTTTACTGACCTATCTCTGCCTATTCAGCCTATAGAGGTTTAGCACACCCACTTAAATTGCCTTTCTCAGGCATTTCAGCTCTGAGTACCTTTTGAATGAAGCACAATACAGGGCAGCCAATCATAAAGGAGCTCATTTATCTTACATCCGTCTTAAAGGTGCAGTAGCAACAGGTGCCTGTTGAATTCCAAGTGATATATATATAGAGGTTGGAAATTGGTTGTGTAAAAAAAAAAAAAAACAGGCTGAAAAGGACTCATTTCTGCTCTGTGAATTGGGAGAAAGGGACAGTGTGTGGAAGCCCAACCCCCGTCATATAGGTTTGCTTCTAACAGTACCATTACCATCACCCACTCTGGTGCACTAGTTTGAGTGTATTAGAACTAGTAGCAATGCTGAAGCATTACATGTATCTATAACAAATATTCTGACCATGATGAAGTGATAGGTTTGTTAAGGCAAACTGTGTATGCAATACATGTTGCTTAGGTCACTTGCTCTAATTGTACACAACTCTAAATCTACACAACTGTACATTAGTTAAAGTCTACACAGTGTCAGTCATGTGAAGTACAACTGAGAGTTCCCCTGTTGTATTCTTCCAATGCACATTTTCACAATCAAGTTCTGCGTAAGTGGGGGCAAAATAATATGAGCTTCACATCAAAGAACATTTTAAACAAATGGACTGATGACTATATGGCTTACCCAGTATAGCGAGAGTTCTATATACACTCCAATTAAGACTGACATTCTATACTTGACCTGGTATTTACCGTTTCATCTATATTCTAATGTTAAAGAGCATAAAGCTAAAACACCAATACAATGTCATTGTCTAGTCCATTATGAACTGCCAGTTATATGTATGCTAGACATGTTTATAACAAAAGTGCTGAGAGTTTAACATTAAAGGACCCCAGTAGAACTAGACTACCTATTTGGTTAGGGCTGAAATTAAATCCAGCAGGAGCTTAGATTGTAGGTACATTTTGCAACTCTGCTACTACAACAGCACTTTGTCAGTGTCTTAAGACTGCATATTTACATGCAATGGGTCATAATGTAGTTACGAACATTCCAGATATTCAACAGAATGTTTAAGAACTGCACATCCTGATGAACAAAATGCAGAACAAAAACACACAATTCAAAAATACTCACCATTACTCACACAATACTCACCATTCAAAAACAGACACCTGTGCCAAAGTAGTGAAACACATAAGAATATTGATTGTGTAAAATGTAAAGAGGAAGTCGCACCGTTAAAAGTCCCCTGAGTTATTGTGAGTTCCACAGTGGTGTGGTAGTCTATAAGCCTATAAAGGGAAGGAAAAAGTGAGGTTGAGGTGCACAGACTAAAGAGGCATCTTAATGATAGCGTGCTTTTTGAAATGAAGAAAAACTGAGACATGTCTGAAATTTTTTAAGCCACTGCCTAGCCACTAAACACTTGCAAACAACTGTACCCTGTTTTAGCTGAATTTAAAAGAGCAACTTCAAAAATATATATTCTTAAATTAGAAGAGTTCAGATATCTGTTCCTCTACCAGCAGTGGTCATCATTTTTGTTTTTAAACCCGCTCATTAGGGGTATAATACTACCAGTGCTGTACCTCAATAAGAATACTTCAGACTGTATCTTGAAACCATAATATTGAGATTACATTAGATAGTAGGCTGATGTTCTTACATGACTTTGCACTTCAGTTAAAAAAAATAAAAATACAAAGAGAATCTACATGCCAAGCCATATCCCTCAACGATGAATGAGGGAGAATGGGCAGACAAAGTTACAATGTTCCATATGTATGAAAATTGTACATTATAAATTTGGAGATCGGTGCCCTGTAAATAATATCACTAGACAAAAAGAATAAGATTTAGCATTATCTAATTCAAATCTAGAGCTGAGGAACAGTGCTATATTACGCACAGTGATTCTTGTAGTTGGTCTGATGCTTCTTTATAGTGAAGTGCCTGGTGCTTCTATGTAGAACCTGAATAAAGGAAAACATAGACCAAGACTTTATTAAGACTACAACAATGAAACAGCACATTGGCCATCTCTTGGGTCCCTTGCAATTCTCACTAGGCTGGATGTCATGACATAGATGTAAAATCTAATAATACTAAGGAGAACTTAAAGGATTCATTTAAATTTAAATAAAAAACTTAAAAATTACATGCTAGTACACCTGCTTCATTATGACTAGTGGAGATGAGAAAAGGAAAAGCACAGTTCATGTTGTGGTTAGTAAACTTCCTGTGCCTAAAACAAAAATAAATCCAAAGAAGCAGTGCAATCACTTACACAGATCTTCAGGAAAAAGAAGATACCCCCCCCCCCCCTTTACATTTGTAAGGATATTTTAATGCACATATTGCAACAACCGACATTCAAGTTGCTGATTTTTTGATGATCTCATCTGTTTTTATGAAGGAAAACATAGGAAGATACAGTAATCAGCAACAGAAAAACATCTGCCTAAAAGTGAGTTTATATCTGTTCTTCTAACTTCATGACAGACTGCATTTAATATATTTAAATACAAATGAAAGCTACAAAGCACTGCAACCTTTAAGTCTGCTTTGCTGAGAACTTACCCATCTATGGTGTCTGCTTTATAAAAACTGACCAGAACCATTTCTTGGTCTCAACATGCAAATGCAGTGATTTCCCTGATGCATGAGTGTGGAGTACTTTCTCTGTACAAGCGTACTGCCCCTGCAAGGTCTGGTGAAGTCTTTCATACAGTAAAAGAATATTGTAAAAGGATATTGATGAACCATGTAAATGTATTTATTTCTCTTATATTTATTTTTATTAGTGAAAGAAAGAAGATGCACTAACCAGTGGAGGCTGCTAAAAAAATGTACTGCGTATGACTGTTGTCATTTTCTGCAATCATTCCAATACAACCTAACACATACTACTAGGGGTCTGTGAAAGAGCCAATCATTATTTAATTTGCATTAAAAATCAACAGAATAATAAAAGACAATTATCTCTAGTTGCAGCTCTAATTTGTTCTGATAGAAGGGACAGTATGCATAATTAGAAAAATATTTGAATCTTTTGTTTACTGCAAAAGATGGCTTGCATTTTAAAAGTTAATGCAATGGCCTTTTATTATCTAGCCAGTTCGCCAGAACCGCCACTAAAACACACAGCTGGTTAGCTAGCTAGCTAACGTTCACAAGCTACTAGCTAAACAAGATAGCGAGCTAACAATTAGCGAACGCTCGCCACTTCAATTCACTAGAACCACTAATCTAAACCACCAGGTTAGCTAGAGAACTAAGTTAACGTTAGCTAAACGTTAACTAGCACTATCTATTAGTCACTATCTTAACTAATTCATTGGTACTATAAATGAAAAACTAACACAAAATACACAGTACACAACTTGACTAGCTATCTACGCGCCCACCTCAGGAAGCTCCACAGTAAAGGGCAGTTCACCAAAGTTCTCTTGGGTGGATCAATGAAGCGCCATTAGGCTTCAGATTCAGGACGCTGATTGGCTACATTTATGTTGCTCTGCGCGTGTCTGGTGTCAGCAAGTGACCAATTGTAAGTAGCAAGTGAAAGTGCACAAAGTTTCACACAATGTTTAGCATGACCAACGACTAAACATTAAAAAATAAAATGAATATATATATATATATATATATATATATATATATATATATATATATATATAAAAGCTGTATACGATCAATATTCATTTTTTATGTTAACTGTGTGTGTTAATATTAGGCTAGTAATATCCTGTGGTTTAGTCTACTATCTAGCAGGCTTTCGAATCCTCTTAAATGATTATTTAAGATGGGACGAGGCACGATGAAACAGTTTTATTTCTCTTACTAACACGCAACACATACGACAACCTCGCAACTCAAACACCAACAACACGCACTACAACACAGGAGACATATATACACACAAGATGATTACACCTAACACAGAACAGGTGAACGACACGAGAGGGCGTGGCCACAGAGACGAACACACACGAAAACATGAGGAGGGGGCGGGGCCGTGACGTGCCAACAGGTTACTACTGGGATAACTCTAAAGGTAAAGTGAAATGATCTATCTGTATATTGATGCTTTAATCAGTCCAGTGGAAACTGGTTTTGTGTACATTTAAATAAGATAAACATTCAATTTGCCAGTGTTTTATTTCCAGGACATATTGTAGCTATGTATACGTTTGAAATTTTGACTCATTCTGCAGGGCCTTATGATTGGTTTAATGCTATTCTAGAATGTTTACCAGCATTCAGCAGAATATTGGTAACAGCAACCAACTGTAAACAAAACATCAGGCAATTTTCAACAAGATATCAATCGTGGTTTCAGAACTTTGCTACAAAAACATTCTTCTAAAACCATCTTCAGAAATGGTAATGTTTTTCTTAGGATACAGAACTTTTGATGTAGGTTAATGATTTAAAGTGTGACAGCATGAAAAAATTGTAAAATGTTCTTTGGTTCATGAGCCTAAGAAGTGATGTTTAATCTGTTGTCTCAGAACAATAGGAAACGTACCTCTACAGGTCCATATGGCCTCCGAAGGGACATAATACCTTCAGAGCGACTGAGGGATTACTTGGTGGGGGGAGTTTTAGCATCAACATGTAAAGGTACTGAGAATGTAGGCACAGAGTTCTCAGTACAGGTGCTTAGCTCCAGACTGGACCACACTTACAGCTGCACCTCCAAGTCCATGAAAACTCCTCAGATGAGGGTGGGCCCTAAGCCTGTCTCTGAGACGCTTGTGTCTGACTGCAACAGTGGGCAGCTAAGCAAGGACGAACCCCTGCTGATCCACGGTCACAGAGAGCAGGAGTACCAGAAAATTTACAACTCTGTGGTGGAGCCTATGCTCAGAAGTTCCTCCGGTCAGGCCAAGCCCTACAGCCTGGAACTGGGCCGCAGGATCAAGCAGCGCCTGTGGGAGGCGCTCCACTGTCCGACTCTGCACGAGGAAGTGAAGCCTGATGGACAGTTCCACGTGACTGAAAGCTTCTCCACTCCAGTTTTCAACAGCTTCGTGCCGCACTTTGAAGTGGACATAAGTGAAGAACCCATGCCTGAACAGCCTAAGAAGAAAAGGCGAAGATACTGACTTTATTATTATTATTGTGATTGTTATTGTCATCCTTGTTTGTATTTTTACTATTATTCTTATTATTCTTGTTCTATCAATATCTATATTATTGTTGTTGTGATTATTATTATTATTGTGATTATTATTATTATTGTGATTGTTGTTATTAACTTTTTATATTCTATATGTAGAGTTTCTGTATTGTTTAAAATTTGTTTAAGCTTTTCTTAATTTTAAATTTAGTCATTTAGTCTGTCCCTTGTTAAATAATTGTGTAATAGTTCATGACATGTCATTGTAATAATATTTTTTAATTATTTTTGCATTATAATACATTTATTGTAAATAACAATAACTTTACATGTTTAAGGTGTGGCATTTTAAATAAATTGTTAGAACTGTACATCTTTTTTCTAATGTTACAATTCGAGTCTTAATTTACATCTCTTATCAGTGGAGGATGTACTTGCTCACACCTTTACTTTAGATTCCTTTTGTACACACTTCAGACTGTGACCTCGAGGTTCTTGAATGAATGTTGAACATTCACACTTGTGTATGAGTGCTGACTGTTAGCTAATGCATCATGATGAGCCTATCCTTTTTGAGTTACTTACTGAGATCATTCTCATAGCAAGTTCATTACACCTTGTGTACTCGTTGTAGTGCGGTGAGCAGTTTCAATCTTAGTTACAATCTTAGTTATCAAAGACTCACTCCACCGACCAAAGCCTCTTCTCTTAGACAACATGACAAAACCATCGCAGCTTGAGAGCAAAAATCGAGCCTCTTAAGAGGTGTTATGTTCCACAGGCAGATTGACATCTTAATGCGGTTCACATGAACTCAATTTTCTTTGCATACATGTATATTGCACTTGTAATGTTTCTGATATTTCAGCCTTTCATTTCTCTCTTTACATGACAACACTGTAGACATTTCTTCCAAAAGCACTGAATGTTATTCTGAACAGTTATAGCTTTTCTCCATTCATGTACACAAAGTCCAGTATGTATCGAAATGTCATCAAAAGAGATATCTGTTGGTAGCTGATCATCTCCAACTTGTACAATGTGATGTTTCTTCTTTGTGTCAAATGAACTTAAATATTGAAACATCCAAAAAATACTGGTGTTTGGACCCATGGAAGTACTTTCATGTTACCTCTGATAGCTCATTTGGTACAGCAGAGAACTGCAGAAGTTAAGACTGTAATCCTTGGTCTGCCCGTTCAAATGCGGCTCGAAGGAAGTTTGTGTTTTCACCTAAAATCTTCAATTTTACATGAGCGAAAGAAGAGGACTTTCCAGGACCTGGAATCGAATCAGCCGCAGCGGTCAGACCGCTGAATCCTAGCCACAAGACCACCAGGAACAAAGCTGCATGTTTCTCCTGACACAAACATTTTTCAAAGTCTGCAGTCCTACTATACTGATGACATTTGGATGCATACTGGACTGGGTATGCATGAGAGGAAACGGGCCATTAAACGAGTTATTCATCTTTCTTTTTGTTTTACAAAAAAGATGAAGTTTTTAAGAGTCAGGAATTTTTTTACCCTCTGGAATCACTCAAGAAAAGTGGGAATGCTAGTGTCACTAAAACATGGAAAGAGCCATTATTGGCATTTCTTGTACACACAGGGACAAATCTTCAGGCAGAAATAAAGGGGTTAGGTGCTGTTGGCATGATAACTTCAGAGTTTCAAGAGGGTGGGGATGGCATTCCATTATACACACACACACACACACACACACACACACACACACACACACACACACACACACACACATTTATATATATATATATATATATATATATATATATATATATATATATATATATATGGCTGGATCGCAAATGTAACACAACAGCCTGCTGCCAATGTGATATTTTAGAAATGTTTTAGCATCTCCCACTTGTCCTGATCAGGCAGACCACCAGACAAAGTGGGCCTTTGTAATAGGATGTTGCCATCAGAGCTAAAGAGTTTTAAGAGGAGGAAGAACATTCATTATATGCAAACTGACTGGATCTCACATGATACTTAGCATGCTTTAACACTACACTGCCAAAGGAGTTAGCTGACAGATGTGTCATCATTCCCCGTTCACTGAAGGAGTTCACTGTTGGAAAGCTCTTAACATGTCATGTCAGTTACGATGTCCTGGATTGGGGAGGATGACCAAACCAGACCATTTGGGCCTTTGTGTCGCTTGAGAAGACTGGCACACAGACACCATATCAAAGCTTGAGACTTATTTTTCGTGTCCTGAATCCTTCCTGAAGTAGCTAGGAAGCTTTGCTTCTATCCTGAATAGCTCAGTCAGTAGAGCATCAGACTTTTAATCAGAGGGCCCTGTTCAAGTGAAAATATTGTTTTTTGCCACTAAAGTGTGCTTGAGAAGTTTCTTGAAATACCTCTAGATCAACCTAAGTCAAGGGACAGGACCCTGTTGCCTTGAGCCTTGCCGATTAAACTGACATTTCACATCCGTTTCCCCCAGGTTAGGCTAGCTAGTTCTCCTGGCAAGGTTGAAATATCAAAATCCTTCCGACTTTAAAAAAAATCAACACTTCTGAGCCTATCATTTTTGAGTTAATTACTGAGATCATTCTCACAGCAAGTTCATTACACCTTGTTCACTTATTGTAGTTCGGTGAGCAGTTTCTATATTGGATGAGAGAAGGAGCAGACTTGTTCAAGTCACAGAATCCATTCACACTTAAACAACAGGAGCTTGTCAGTGGAGGGTATACTTGCTCACACCTTTCTTTTCAATTCCTGTTGCATAAGGGAATAAGGGACAAGGGAAGTCATTTTGGAACAAACCTGTGAGGCAACTGTCTTTGAGGCAAAGTGTCTGTATCCAGGGAAGAACATGCGCATGTTCAAGTGCTTGCCCTGTACTTCATTCTCTGAAGTTTACTGAGAAAGACCTGACAGCAGTTGAACACGTTTGGTTGTTGTCTGCTACCTTGTCTCTGTCTCTCTCTGTGTTCGCATGATAGGCACCACTGCATGCCATGCACCAGGCCTCCTTTCTTGTGAGGCTGTCCCTCATGACATCTATGGAGTGCATAATTGAAGACTAAGTGAAAGGATTCCCTTAAGATCTGAATACCTTTGGTTGTTGTCGTACATCGTCTCTGTCTCTCTCTCTATGTGTTAAATGCAAACTGCTCAGGTCATGGTTTTGACAGCTTCTAGTATTTTCACTAGATCCAAAGCAGTGTCAAACCTGTTTTTACATTTAAATGTTTTCACTTGGTTTTACATTTTAATGTTAACAAAATAAGATACAATACACATTATAAATGTTAGATAGCTACATATTTGTACTTCTTGTACAAACTAAGAAAATAATAGAACACTAATTTAGTTATGTGACATATTGACACCTGAGCAAGACATGGGTGAGGGATAAAAAGGCAGGATATTAGTCACACAAAGCACTGCCAAAAAGTTTTAAAAACACAGATGTGGGGAAGCTCATGAAGACAGGCTCAGCTTTAGTCCACAGTATGCTAAATGGGAAACACTGGAGGATGGTACATGAGGGGTTTAAATAGGGAGAGAGTTAATTAGAAGCAGGTGATCGTGATGGTTTATAAGTGTGTGATTGTGAACCGAGCAGTGGTCGTGGTAGGTGATTTGTGCGGATATGTGTGTACGTGTCTGTGTCTGCGTTCCTGGTTCGGTGCGGACCAGAACCTGACAACTTGTTTCCACTTGATATCAGAATTAGTTGAAGAGAATAGCTGGTCCTGTCCTTTATTGCAACTTAAATATAAACATGCTTTTGAGGGACCCTCTGGAGAATGTCTGAGGGGTACACAAGAGTTTAATTCTTATAAACTTTTTCAAGGGCAATTATGTAAACAACCCTCCTTTTTTTCCATATTGTTCTTTGAAGTTTCCACCATTATGCTCAAATTACACATGACATTATAAAAGCTAGTCACCTATGAACCTGCGGGCTTATATAGAAGGGAAAATAAACTATGGACTATTTGTGCTCTGCATTCTTGCGTATTTATTTATGCTAGGCTGTACATAATGCAGCCTTAAAAACATAGGATAAAAATCCCCATGTAACACAATTCAGGTTCTGTCTAAATACATGGCTAGCTAGCTAGTTATTTTACAATCCCATTTAGAACATATATCGTCGTGAATGTCCTGAACAAAACACGCTGTACCTAATCCCCATAAATGACATATCTCTCAATGAATAAAAACTTGTATGCTTCAACAGTATACAGTGGTAGAAATGGCGATCACCTTTAAAAGGATTTCTTACTGTAGGCCTATTATAAACAACATGGAGGAAATTTAAATAAAAATACTTGAGTCAGGTGTCTGTTGAATTCCGAGCGATATATATATAGAGGTTGGAAATTGGTTGTCTAAAAATGAATTGTGATTGTTAAGTTACATAGATGTAAGTGGACATGAAGGGAAAAAATAGTGTGGGTGCCAAGTATGGTGATTGTATTTTTAAAGCTGTAGGAAATGTTACATTCAGAATGTTTGTGAGACAAAAAAAAATAAGATATAATTACTATCCATGGTATAATTGACTGTGTTGCAGACAACATAGGCAGGGATTAGACTGAAAAATGTCAGAGTATTTTTAATGCTCTTTATTGCTGTCATCAGTGGTTATGCAGCCATATCCTCCCGAGCAAGTACGGCTTCTAATCCTAACAGTTTGGCCGCCTGCAGACACAAATACCGTGTTGAGCAATATTTAATTACATCTACTTGAAATGCATATTTAATTGCATTGTTAGTATTTATGGAAAACAAGTGTTAGGATTGCTCTGCTCCATTGCAGACTTTCTCACTCTAGCAACTGTGGATTCCATCTCCTCAATCAGTTGGCCCATATCATGTTCACAGGAACCATATTCCATCTTTATAATAGAAATCAGTTTCACCTCCAACTATGAAGAGAAACAGTGTTAAGCAATATTTAATTACATCTACTTGAAATGCATAGTTCATAGCATTGTGAGAATTTATGGAAAACAAGCGTTAGGATTGCTCTGCTCCACTGCAGACTTTCTCACTTTAGCAAACACGGCTTCCAGGTCCTCAATACACTTATCCCTCTCATTGACATTCATATCTTTAGGTTCCACCTGTAGATATGAGTAGAAATATTGTTGAACAGTATTTAAATACATTTAATTGAAATATGACTTTAATTACATTTTGATACATTTGTAATTTATAATTTGTATTGGACTGGAAAGGAAACAAATACAATTTTTATCGCATAGCCGTTATCACATAGCCTGCAGGCCTAATGATGTAAAAATGTGCCCCCAAACATCAAATGTTCAACAGAAATAACAGGACCTGACACACTAAGGTACCGTAGACCCATTCAAATTGTGCTATTGGAATAATAAATTCCAATGCATTCAGTCATTTTAGCTAGTGTTGATTTTGATTCTTGCCACAATTATACTAATAATCAGTGTTACAACTCAGCATGCAAAGTCACCGAACAGTCGACTGTTAATTCTATAGTAAGGAGAATGTAAAACAAACAAACAAAAAACCCACCAACAGTATTTTTTTTTCCTGGAGCTGACAAAGATTGCATATGCTAAATGTATGCTTTTAATAGGACAAGACAATGAAAGCCAGCCAAACAACCAAACAATCAGCTCAGAGCTTATTATGAGGGAGGACTAGATGAGAGAGAACTTTGACCTGTGGAGTGGATGACGCGAAGCAGCGGCCTGCAGCCGATCAGGGGCTCGGGCTGTGGGACTGAATGGCTTACCTGTGGAGCAGTAGGGGTAGTGCAGGGACGTCCCACTGGTGGGCTTGTGTTCTGGCTAATGCCTACTCCTGACATGATCTCCTCTGTGATATCCTTGCCATCCTGGTTAGGGTCTCGGATACGGATCTTAGCGAACAGCAAGTTATTTGCATCTAGTCAATCCACAATTAAATTAATTTCACCTCTGAGGCATGGGGAATACTCACTGTTTTCTTTACCCTCTTAGTGGGTGGAGGCTGCTGAGCTGTATGCACTATTATGGATGGAGATTTGGTGTATATGATCTGGCCAGGATAGTATGAAGGCCCTGCCACTAGTGGTGACCAAAAAAAAGCACTGGTTTCAGTTAGAGAGCAAAAGAAAAACCAGTTTCAGCCAGCAGGAATACCCAGAAGAAAGGTCTCTTTATCAGTGAGAGCACGCATGTAGGTTTCCCAGGTGGGGGTAGAGAAAGCGAAGTCCAAACTCACCATATGCTAGTGGGCAGTCTGCAGGAAAGAGCCCAGGGTAGAATGTACTGGGTCCTGTGGGCTGGACGGAGTACTGCTGGGGATGTCCCACGTAAGGAAGGCCACTGTGGTGATACTGAGAATGAAACAGAACAGCAGAGGTAAAGGGCCTAGCACCAGACATGGCCATTCATATAGGACACTCCTAAAAGAGATATTCAAAGCAGTAAACAAACAAAAAATACAAAAACATTTAGTTTTTACACTGAAAAAAAACTAAACTAGAACTTCTCATTTCTGCTTCCAAGATAAAACATATTTTTATCTACACATTTTAGGAGCAGTTTATTTATTGCTGGCCAACCTGTTTATAGACAGATTTTCAACCCATTTGCTACACTGTGTACATATTTGCACAGGCGCTTTTCTCTGCTCTGGGTACCTGAGGCACATAGTACTGGAGTACGTAGTACTGTGCGGTCTGGGATGAGGTGAAGGGCATGGGCGTCAGGAACATCATGATGGGCTGGCCGGACACGGGTCGAAAGGAAGCGCTGTTACTTGGAATGGCAGGCTGGGCTGTCTGCATCTGAGGGATCTGGAAAAGCTGGGAGAGGAGAGGAGTGGAGAGTGAGGGTCACAGAGCAGCGTGGCGTATGCCGCAGCAGCCGGCTCAGACGCTCGGAGTGAAGACTTTAGTCAAGAGTTGAGTCGTGGACTCTACAGCAGTTGTACTGGGAATGTTGAGGAGATATATACATAAAAAAAAAAAGTTTAAAATTTTCAAGGGATTTTGAATGTCCTATTATGCTAGGCATGCAAGATACAAAAAGAAAACCTTTCAAGAGTCTGTTTCACATGCATGGCACTAATACAAGGGTGAATGAACTAGCATGAAAAATTAAACAATTATAATGACGGATACAGCTAATTAGCCATGATTGCAGGAGAGGGGATATATATGTAAAAGACAACTTATCTTGAATGTAAATTTGTACTGATAACCTGAGTCTATCAATGCCACTGCTGACAAAATATGACATGAGCTAGAATTCAGAATGTGACAAAACCCCCATCCCAGTTGGCTTTGATGCTCAGAATGGGAACATAGTGAGGGAATTCCTTCTACATGAGAAACAGTAAAATGAGCCTAAGACGTGATTCTCACATACTGTCTCCCACCGAGCTGTTGCCATCTTAACATTTTCTGGACATAAAATCCTCCCTCCAGCAGTTATGCAGGCAGGCAGAAATGAACCTTTGTATGGGCTCCTGGGTAATGGAGCAGCCATGCCATGTCCAAAACAGATTATTAAAAAGCACTGGAGTCCAAAGGAAATAAAGAGAAACAGACTAAAAAAGACAAAACATAAAAGACTAAACATAGGTGCTGGCATCCTCCGAACTGGGGAGCAGAGTGGAGCGCAGGTGCACCACTGAGCTACTGGAATGTCTTTCAATGCATTTTTTGAAGACTGCAAAATTACCTGAATGGATCTCAATCCTCCCTTGAATATTGAAGCAGGAACGAGAGAGAAGCTAGTGGAAGAACGCACTAATGGGTGTGGAGGGTCAGAGAGACTTCAACACGCTCACATACACTGGCACACACAATTTAAACAAATCTTTAAACAAATTTAAACCAAACCAAGTTTTGTTTTTTTTTAAATGACGGAATTGAACACTGTTGTTACAGTGGAATTGTGAGGTCAGAGGCAGAGCAAATGTGTTCCACTAACCTTCCTGGCCCTTTAAGTGCACTACTGCAGATAGACTGAAAACAAATTTCACCTAAATAAAATCACACTGTAACACTGAAAACATAAACACAGACAAGCACTGAATGAGTGGTAAAGGGCATTAAAGCCTAAGTATTACATGGAGATCACCGCTCACATTTTCAATTCTTTCCTTTGACAAAACAACTCACATCAACAGCCAAGGCACTGCACTGGCTTTCTAAAAGGAGATGGCAGATGGCACTATCAATTAGCTTCACTCAAAAATGGGAGAAAACAAGGAATGCGGCATGTTATGCGCTCGTGCACATAGTTCGGTCATACGTCTCTGCTATGGTCTTCCAACGTACACTGCCCTTGATATGAGGCAATATGGCCACCTACTGTAAGCTCAACCTTGGGTCACGATATCATGCAGAGCCTTCATAATACCCTATGCTTCTGTGCATGTGCTAGTCAGATTCAAGCTCAAATATCGTCTCTCTCAGCTAGCACAGCCCGGCCTCATCTGTCTACAAAACTTCCAAGAGGTCTCCGGTACACTAGACAAATGTTGCTGTTTTGTATTCACAGAGAACATTTATCCAAGTATGTGTACTGGTCAAAAAGTTGGGATGCGGCTGGGAGACAGGAATCCATCTGCCTCTGAGATTGATGTGTGAGTTGGGGAGGGAAGTGGCTAGAACACTAAACTTGGCGAGGTTTTACCACAGGCACACAGAGGAGCATGCAGCATACAGTGGGAGGTGCTGCGCTGCAGCGGTGGACATTAGCTGCTGGTGGGCAGGATGAGAGAGCAAACTGGGGGTGGAGGAGGGTGGGGGGAGCCAGGCAGAGACTGTCGGGGCAGGATGAGTGCAGACGCATGTCACATGCTGCAGGAATCTGGACCATGTTGCTGACAAGTTCATTGAATGTTTTGAAGCCAACTACACATGCATGTCTGTGTTGTATCTGGGCTTGGTGGATTAGGGTCAAGGAAGACTTATTTTTAGCTGAAGATGTCTATCAATAGCAACACACTTAACTGCAGATAACCATATTTACTGCTAAACTTTGGCTGACATCTCAAGTGAGGCGCACTTCATACAGAATGAATACAAGAGTTAATTTACTGTCTTGTGCAGTTCAATATAACAAGCTCATGGTTCATTGCAGGTGGAGCCACCGTCCTTGTTGATTGAAAACCTTAAGAAGCAGAAGCAACAGTCCTATTCCAAGCTAGAGAAAAAAGGCACAGGACTCTCACACAGCAGACTCTGAAATGGAGGATCTCTCACATTAAGGTATGGCTATGCAGCCTTGAATTTTTATCTCCAGACATTCTTGTGTGGTTCCTAGATTTTTCCCACATTCCAGTCCTTTTCTCAAGTACACTTTAAATAGAAAATAAAGTAATTAATTGAAGGGAATAGCCGGTGCCATCTTTATTCTGAGCTCAATGTTGCATACAGACGAGGTATTGACCACAGAATGTCTAACAGTCTCAGGTGGGTTCAATATTTATACATTTTCATCAAGTTACAAAACCATTTTTTTTTTTTTTAATTGTATCTTTAGGTGGTATCCTGGCCTCAATCCTGGACTTGCCACAGAGGCCATATTTGGTCATTCTCACTTCCTGCTTACTTCTGAAGCCTAATTTGGTGTTTTACAATTCCTGCCATCATATTATTACATTAATAATTTCATTTTATTACCTCACTTGAGTACACCTCTAGCTGGATATTGAACCACTTGGTTGTAATCCTAAATGAATCAAGAATGATACAATCAAAGGATCACTGCTTGAAGCCAAGCAAAAAAGTTAGATTTTTCACATTCACAGACATGAAGAACCAGCAGGACGAATCAAGACTCATGTGAACTGTGTGGGAAAGTAGACTTTTCACATACTGTAGAACAAAACCGCTTTGATGAAGTTGTAAGCAAAGAGCTATTAAGAACATAAGCCTGTGTAAATCCTGATAAGCAATTGTAGTTCAGAAGTGTTTGAATATGTGTATTGTTTGTTTGTATTTTCACAGGCCAAAAACAAGTACTGATTAGCAAGATTTACTACCTCCCAGTACCCCATTTCTTTTTACTGCCTGAGTAGATGTTGATGGAAGTCAAAAGGCCAACAGAAGCAACAGCCATCTGGTGGTTGCTTCCAGACTACCAGATCAGCTTGATATTCTCTATTGCCTCTCTCTGGCAGAAGACCCACCAGGTCATTCCACATTTGCATAGTTTTGGTGATGCTCTTTGCTTTGGCTTCAGTGTCACTTTGGTGGGCTTCTTTGGGTGGGATGATTCCCCCGCTGAGAGTGTGCGGGCTGTTGTGGAGAGAGGATGTGTCTCCAGAGTCACATCCAGACCCACATATGGCCACCGCAACCAGAAAAGCACAGGTGAGGAAGGCAAGGCTTCTGAGAGCTACCAGCCAAGCAGGTGTGGACAGAAAAGAGGTGCTCTGTAGCAAAGAGAAAGGAAGCTGATTGCTTGGTATGTAAAAGGACAGAAACCTGGAAGCTGGTGTGGATAGTATGAAACCCACCAAAAATGAAAACAACTGCTTCATTTGGAAAGAAAACAAAACAAAAAAAAACAAAAAAACCCACAAAATGCAGCAAGAGAGAACAGGTCTTTGCTTATCTTAGATAAATCAATGTTTGAGATAATCAATGCTTAAAAAAGCATGGTAGCCAGGAACAAAAAAGTAACCAAAAGTATTCAAGGTGAAATGTGCAGTGTATTGGCTCAGTCATTTCAACTGTTCCCCATTTGTTTTATATCAATTTTCATCTCTGACAAGGAAGATGTGGAGGGGAACCTGGGAGCCTGTTGGACAGGGTAATGAACTGGATTGCAGGCTCAAACACTGTATGCACTTGAAGGACAGTGTTCACTGCAGTTCTGTGTACGCCTTTTTTTCTATCGTGACTTTGTATCAACCGGGAAGGAGCAACTGTCATTCACACCCAACAGGAATGCAGCTAGTTGTGACCTTGAGAATTCTTGGCTATGGAATCGCCAAAAAGTATCTTAAGCACTTTAGCACCATTCTAAGACAACCATTGACAATAATTACTCACCTTAATGAATGCTTTGTCCGCATCTTGGCTGCATCTGAGCTGGTGGTTGAAAAGCAGGGCCCGCAGCTGTCGGTTCTGGTGCTGGATGTCATACTGCTCAGCGGTCTGACAGGCACGCACAACTCGTAGGTCTGTTCAAGGTGGCGCTTGTACACCTCAATTTCCATCGTAATTGTCCTATACAACCATTAAAAACTTGACAGAAGTTAAAAAACAGCAGAACGGTTTGTTACAACTGGAAAAAAATAAATAAGAAAAGATTGTTTGTTGTACATGAAAGTCAGTGAGCCATGAGGATAAGCCCTCTTGTCCAAAGTTCTGATCAGCAGTTATGACCTCCTAACACTGCAATCAAAATGCACGGGCAAAAGATGCATTACTAAAAAAATACACTGCAGATCTGGAATTCATGTCACCACAGTCAAAGTTGAAGGCTTTGTTCGGTGAAAAGAAAACAAATGCATCAAAGTTGGCGTTATACTCAGTAAGAACTCAGTACAGTAAGAAACTGCAAAATACTCAGAGAACTCTGTGCATGAGTCAGTGGCTCAATAGTCCAACTAAAATCAGCCAGGACCAAAGTTTAGTTGGGCTAAACATGAGTCAACTAAATCCTTAGTCAGAGAATGATATTCTGTCTTTGCTGCTTACATGATCAGCTTCTTTCAAATAGCCATGTAAACTTAGTCAACTTAGTTATTTAGGAATAATATCAAACTACATGTGGGCCATCAGATCCTGTTTGCCCTTGAAGACCCACTCACAATCTCTGCCCAAGTCAGAGACTATTTAGAGCTATTATCTTAATTCCAGCACTGGACATGCATTACCTTGCACAGTTTCACAACTCTGGCGTTGCAATAAACCCTGCATACGTCTTAACTAAGAAGGCAACAGTTCAAATGGAAAACCTACTTCCTTTCTGGGAGTGAAGGAAGCCAGCTGCTTGATCTTCAGTGTCTGGTTGAGTCTTGGGAGCATCAAGCACAGGGACACCAGCTGAGACCCCATGGTTGAGGTGCTCCATATATTGTGCAAGGATCGGTTCGTTATAATCACCATTCTGCATTTTTTAACAGCAGCAACAGCATAAAATGGTTCAGTTAAGGGTGCATCATTGGAAGACTTTCACTAAAATATGTCCTCACCATGTCTCAAATACAGCAATACCTCTTAGAAGCCATTGTACTGCACACAGAATGGACAGTCCCAGCAGTTTCTGTTCCCATATGGAACCTCAGTGTTTTGATTACAGAACCAGCAATTCACAATGACATGAACTGGTTTCTTCCCATTGAATAGGGAGTGTGTGTGTGTAATATATATATATATATATAAAATTGTGAGCAAGGATCTTTCATTTTACAGCCTAAAAATGAAAGTGACAAATAAATGTATGTTACAAATAAACCAAACTTGAAACTTTATATGAATAGCTTCATGTTGAATATACACAGTTAATCAGTCATTAAAAACTACTTTCTATTAATACAGAATGTTTCTGAAAGTTAATTTAATCTAATTAACAATAAATGAACAGTCGAATATTGTAGTTCAAACAGTCCAATAGCTGTAGTAATGGCTTAACTCATTTTGCTTATTTAGAGAGAACGATCAATTTGAAAACCCACAGGTTTGTGAATTTGGGTCTCTAAATCATACAAAAGTAGGTTTTCTATTGCTGAACAGTTAGCTAGCTAACAAACTACCAGCACCTAAACGATCAAAGTTGAAAGCTGAACAATGAAATGGTTCCACAAGGAATGGTTTATAGCCCCGAGTTTGACACTCGCTGACCTCAACTATTAGCTAGCTAACTAGCTTATCGCTGTGATAAAGCGATACAATCTTTAGCAATGAGGACATGAATAAAGTATCCTTTACAATTTTCACAATATTGTGAAAATTTAATTTGCTGGCATTGGAGGTTATTAAATATTCACAATATCAATAATACTTCCTTGGCTCACAGAATCAGACATTACATTTTTGCTGTTATGGCAGCTGTTATAAAGATCATATTTATACAGAACGCTGTTCAGTTAGTGCTAGTATTGACGAAACATTGCATAACTAATAGCGGTACAGAGACAGAAACATCATGTGTTCAGATGAATAACTGGATGTGTGTGAGACAGTCTGTGAGAGGTTTGCATTTGTGTGTGTTGCATGACTATGAGTGGAAAAACCATATAAAGGTAAAAACATTACCTCTGCAACAAGGATCTCTTCTATTTGAAGGAAAGGTTTAAGTTAGACACAGTCTCCACAGAGTAAGTTAAATCTGTCTGTGTTAAGACCAGTTGACATATCAGTGGTTTATCACTGATTATGCCTGCCACTGAGATACCACAAATTAAGCACTCCAGATTCCAAGACATACAGTTGTGCAGTGTGAGCCATCCATCAATTTGAAAACTTCAAAAGTCACGTAATGTGTGCATGGCATAAGCATATCTGCAGGTCCTGAAAACATTTGCTATCAGAAATGATTTCATCATAGAAAAAAACTACAAATTCTAGACTTGAGAATGTGAGCATCAATCCCTCTAACACTCACATACTAAAAGAGCACTCTACCACTTGAGCTAGTTCTCCTAGAGTGGGACTTGTTTGCAGATCAGACAAAAGCTGAAGACACAGTGGAATGGCAATTCTCTAGGAGATCATACCAAATCCTGTGTCCACCCTAAATATTTCATCTAGCTGTGAAGTCAAAAAAGCTTATTCCTGAAATGACAGGAATAGTTCTTGCAGATTCTGATATGCTATGCAAACACTATAAAATGTGAGCTATGTTCGATCTGGCAGCCGTTGGCTCTAACTGTCTCTTTTTAATGAGTTAAGCAATGCTTACAGAATAACTTTCTATGGCTTCAAATACTTCCAAGAATTAAACAGTGCAGAGCTCTGTAGTTAGACACATTGTCTCTGTAGGTTTGACATGTTCATTTGACAAACTAGCTAAAATAGCATCTTTTGGTTTGAATAAATTGCCCCTTAGACCCAGACAAAAAAATTGCTCAAAATCTTTCTGCTTATTCATGCAGCAATGACCCAGATTTCCAAAGAAAGAGGACGTATGGTTAAAGCTAGAAAAAAATGCCTACTCTGTGCTCAGGCAGAAAATCTGATATTTTAAATATGCCCCTAAAAGGTTTATATTCCTTGGCTCACAGAATCAGACATTACATTTTTGTTGTTATGGCAGATTTCATGGTGTTATAGACAGCACTATGTAACTCGCAACAATAAAGCTCAGTGGACTTTGCAATTGATGATTTCATCACTGTGTACAACTGCACTGAATTGCTCTTTAACAAAAGCTTCTGCACATTTGCTTTTGAAGTTTAATTCAAAAGTTGGCTGCAGAATAACCATTTGTCAGAGGGAACAATATGTGTCAACTTTCACCTATGCTCGGTCGAAAAGTGGCCGTAATCTTGTTGACACCAAGTCTACAATTTCATGGAAAGGTTCCCTTCCCTGCTGCACCGAGAACTGCAAAAGGAACTGAGAAAGGCCGATTAGCTCAGTTGGTCAGAGTGGGGTGCTAATAATGCCATGGTCATGGGTTTGATCTCCATATGTGCCCTGTGCCTCTTCCAGAAAGATTTTTTAAACCATTTTCAATAATGGCACCACTTTGAACCAGATACCTTTTTCTCTTCTGACAGCTGCACAGTGGCCTTGTGAAAAGAATACAGTATAGAAAGGCACCCACAAACATTACTGTACACATCAGAGGTCAGCGCAGGAATGTCAGTTTGTAAGCTTGCCAAATCTGCCCCCACAGGCTCCCTGAGTTCTACTAATCGCTCCAACACCTTGTTTCAACCTCAGTTTTTTTTTTTTTTTTCCCATATGCTCTTGAACAAGGTCCCACATCTCCTTTAACAATAAAACAGTAAACGTTACACATGTAGCAATATAAAACAATATGTAAACAATGTGAAAATAATGTTACTAACTTTGGCAGTTGTGCTGCTTCTAAAATAGCCCACCAGCTTCCTTGACTTTGTACAAATGGCAGATAGTACTGGGGTTAGTTCAAGAGCCTTTTAGACAACTATATTCAGGGTGTGAGCAATGCAGAGTGCATGAGGCAGCTTCAGCTATTTGCCACAGGCAATCATATTAGATGTGCCATCAGTAACCATGTGACTTTATTTTATTCCCCATTCTTCCATAAAAGAGGATTTCACACAGGCCAAATTTTCAGCCGTATGCGCCTGCAGGAATTTCACAACACCAAGTAGTGTAGACTTCAGAAATGTGTTGTCATCTATAAAATGGCAGGTCACAGCCAAGAAGGCATCCACATTAAGAGATGTCCACATGTCTGCTGTCAAACTCATTGCAAGAACTTTCTGGACCTCAGCTTTGGCCTTCTCTTTCTCTTGTTGACATTTGGCCTCAACCATGGCCTTTACAGTCTAAAGGGAAGGAAGAAAATAATTATATATATTTTTAATACTACTCTCATAATGTATCCATGTCACCACACATACCTTCCTAGTTGGGAGAATATAAGTTGAATCCAATTTTGCTACCAAGTCCCTGAAGCTTTTATCCTCAACTAAGCTAAATGGCTGTGTGTCTCTAACTATCATGGAGACCAAAGGTCTCCTTTCTGGTCACTGCTTTGTAAAGATAAGATTATAGTTTGTCACCAAAAAATATAGTACTCACCAATGAAATTCACTTTATAATCCAATCCAAACTGCAAATAACATGTAAGGTGCAGAGAATAATGCAATATATAATATATATATATATATATATATATATATATATATATATATATATATATATATATATATATATATATATATATATATATATATTTATGTATATACACATTTTATATACATATATATATATATATATTTATGTATATAGAGTATATACACATTTTATATACATGTGCATAATAACGTTAACACCTTGTGACAACTGATAAATAAGCCAAATGACATTGGCAAGGGTGACAGTAGGAAAAACTCACTGGAATGGTGGAAGGGACTTGGAAGGTGTCAGACTCAAAAGGGAACTCATCCTCCTTCGGTTAACCCTGGATAAACCTGGGCAAAGATGAGTTGGATAGAGGATGGCTGACAAATTGTAAGCATGAAAGATACACTACAGCATTCCTACACAAAGACATCATAGGAGATAGAAACAGCACAGTTCACCTGGATAGAACACCTGGGTAGAAATACAGTAACTCATTATTATAACAGTACAAAGAAATGAAATGTGGATCATCCAGGTGAGGTTCATCTGCTAATCTGCACATAAATATTGCTTGTGACAGTGCAGAATGTTGCAGGTAAATGGAGGGCAAGGTGCTGTCATTTTAAGCATTTTAAGGCAGGTCCAGGAAGGAGAAACCCCAGCAGGTAGGAAGAGTTAGTGGGGAGCACAGATAGCACAGCACTCCAAAATCATGTACTGGAGCATGGTGTGTCCACTGGGGGGAGGTGGGGTGGTTGGAAGAGCATAAAAGACTGTTGTTACTGCAAAGATTCATTTAGACCTTTCATTTGGACTGTTATTCTTTTTTTAGGGGGCAGGGGGGGGATGTATTTAATGAAATAATAACGAAAAATTAATAGATAAATTCATACCAACTCAAATTTGCTGGTAAAGAAATCATTTGTAAGGTAAAAGTTATTTTAAGAGTGATGTTAAGGAATTTTTTTAAATGTTAATTATAATTTAATTAGAATAATTCTAACATCTACGGGATGATCTGAGGGTTAAAGAAAAAAGAGGTGGACCTTATGGGCAATAAAGCAAAAGTCATTATTGTAGTACAAGACCCTTTGTTCTAGCTAAGTGATCTGCTGCATCTCAGTTTGAGTCATGTAGAATTCTAAAGACAGAAAGTCTTTATTCTGGCATAAAATAAAACTGAAGGGGGAAACATACTTTGAGTTAGCACCAGTAGTTATTGATTGTACACATTGTGTCAAATGAACTTAACAATTCAAACATCCATAACTGGCCGTGTTTCTTGCCAACATACTGGTGTTTGGATTTATGGGATTACATGTCTGTTGCCTTCAATAGCTTAGTTGGTAGAGTGGAGGACTGTAGAATTTAAAACTGTTATCCTTAGTCTGTCAGTTAAAATCTGACTCAAAGGAAGTTTGTTTTTTCACATACAAGCTTCTTTTTTAAGTGAGCAAAAAGAGCGTCCCGACCAGGAATCAAGCCCAAGTCGCAGTGGTGAAAGTGTTGAATCCTAGCCACTCACCCACCAGCAATAAAGCTCAGATGCTTCTGACAAACATTTTTCAAACTCTGTATTCCTAGTATACTGACGATGTTTGTATGCATACTGGACTTGGTATGCATGAGCATTAGGAGGTCATAAAGAGAGGTATTCATATTTCTTTTTATTCCACATAAAAATTAAGTTTGAAAGAGAATCCTAGCCACTAGCTCACCAGGGATAAAGGTGACAGTTTCCTCTGACATGAACATGAGCTACATTCATTGGTAACATTTTGATCGAAACCAGGCAAAAGTATTTAGTCACTAGCTGAAATAGCTCAGCTGGGTGAGTGTTAGATTGAATATCAAAAGACTCCTAGTTCAGTCCTGGGTTTTGGTAGCTGTGCAAGACCAAGCTCCTCGTCAAACTGTCCTCTTTTTAAGAATATTTCATAAACTTTTACATTCCTTTCCTAAAAACGAATGACATTACTGTTTTTACGCTATTGTTAGAAGTCATAGTGTAATAGTGCTCTAGACTTTGAATTCAGTGATCCTACTTAAACTTTAGTGGAATTTGCACTTCCTTATGATATGTTTCCTCACTGCACAGAGAGCCATTTGAACATTGGCTTCTGTATAAACGCTTTTGAAATGTTTTTCATTAGTTGTCTACTGGCCAAACCACTGGCCAAGGGGAGGGTAGGTGTCAGCTTGCATGTATGCTTGTGTTGGTATCCTGGTTCACACACTCCCTGTGTTTTCATGGAATGGGGCCTACCTCAGCTTCCTTTGGCTCATGGATGGGCTTTGTCCTACCAAAAAAGGTGATGCAAATAAGTCATCTGCTTACTAAAGTTCTTGAAAATCACACTCTGCGAAGAGGCATTGCATAATGCAAAAAAACCTTCAGAAACAATACACTCTAATGACAGCAACCAACATACTTAATACAGGAGTGACCTCAGGGGTGATCTCATCCAAAGGCCACAACAGGAACAACAGGGACACATGAAATGACCTCAAAACACAAAAGTGAGCAGGTAAGTTGAGTTGATATGTGACTTCATTAATGTGCTTGGTAATTTCATATGGACCGATATACTTGGGACCTAACCTGCGACATGACCCCGGCTTGCGGTAGTCCTGTGTAGAGAGCCACACTCTGTCACCAGGTTGGTATATCGGGTTCTCCCCTCTGTGCCTGTCCGCAATTTCCTTATACGTTCAGAGAACTCATACAATACACTGATCTGTTTCCTCCCATACCCTTTCGCTCCGCTGCATCCACTCATCCACAGCGGGGAAACCAGCTGATATGGAAGTCCATGGGACATTTGAGGCTGATAACCTAAAATACAATAAAAAGGAGTCAAGCCAGTGGATGAACTAGTAAGTGAATTTTGGGCCATTTCTGCCAATAAGAGGAACTTGGACCGGTCTGATGGATTGTTCATATAAAAACAATGTAGGAATTGGCCATTTGACTGTGGATGTAAAACTAATAGCTACCCCGATGTGTTCAATATAGGAAGCCCAAACTCGAGATGTGAATTGATGTCCCCAATATGATATTATGTCCTCTGGGATGCCAAATATACGGAACACCTGGTTAAACAAGGCTTCCACAGTTTGGCAGGCTGTAGGCATACTCGGAAACACAATGAACCACACACCCCTGGAGAATCCATCAACTACAGTGAGGACAGAGAGGTCAGTAACGCAATCTAAGGTGATGTGAGACCAAGGACTTTCTGGTACGGGAAGAAGCATGAGCTTTCCTGTGGGTAGGGTCTTAGGCATCTTGCTTTGACTGCAAATTGAACATGAAGAAACATACTTATAAATATCGCTTGTCATAGCCCTGAACCAGCGAAGAATGAGCCCACTTCAACAGATGGTCACAGCACAA
The DNA here is from genome assembly GCF_041902795.1 of Electrophorus electricus. NCBI lineage: Eukaryota > Metazoa > Chordata > Actinopteri > Gymnotiformes > Gymnotidae > Electrophorus > Electrophorus electricus. Next base: position 151,643 of record NW_027658412.1, read on the forward strand.
GGTAGGTAATGTTTTCCCGACAGACATTCCATTGGGATGACTGTGTCTTGTATGGCTTGTTTATTCCATCATCTATTTTATATACACTTGTCTATTTAATCATCTATTGTAACTTGGACTTGTCGTATCGTTGTGAAAGTACAGCTCCTACCCCGATGTTAGCAGCATCAGCTTCCACGACAAATGGAATGGAAGGATCAGGATGTCGACGTATGCTAGTCGTGGTAAAAGCTTCTTTCAGTTTCCTGAATGCTTGATCAGCCTCCTGATTCCAAAGTAACTTGGTCATTGCTCCTTTCAGGAGGGCTGTGAGAGGAGCTGCAATGCTGCTAAAATTCCATATGAAGCATCGGTAAAAGTTTGCAAATCCCAAGAATCTCTGGAGTTTTTTAATTATAATAGTAATGGGCCACTGGAAGATGGCTTTGATCTTCTTATCATCCGTAGTGATTTCACCATGGCTGATCACGTATCCTAGAAAAGTTATAGTTGGAAGGTGGAACTCACATTTCTTTCCCTTTACAAACTCAATAAACTTTTACTCTTTACTACTCAATGCATAAAGCTGTCTGTGTTTGATGTGCTCTCATTTTCCCACCACATCCATTTAGCAGTACTTCTGAATAACCGAAATGGCTTAAAACAGCTGAGGGGATGTTTGAAACTGAGTGATAAGATGTTCAGCAATTTATATATGATAATACAAGGCAGTAAATTAAATTGGGCTGAACTGGACAATAGTACCTGGCATGAAAAGTATGTCGTAGAGAGAGTAACAAAAAACTCAACCTCTCACCTCGCGCTCTGAGATGTCTCCGTCACTGTCTGTAGTGTCCTCTAGGATACTGCTGCCCTCACTAAAGTGTGTCACCCTGACCGGGTCAAACATCTCTTGAACATAATAACTACACAATGGAAAATCAGCTTCAAGTGCTGCATTGAGCAAGAGTGCACTGTAAATGGCCAGATATAAATGGCAATGTCAGTAGTAAATTTATATATGCAGTCATGGAACAGGACCTAGCTGTAGAGCACAGCTTTAAGGTGCATATTATGATGTGCTCTTACCAATCATCCTCCTGGCTGTGTCTTGCTCTTTTGGCCAAATGTTTCTCTTCCAAAGCAGACAGACCAGACTCGCTGCATATTACTCCGTGCACTATAAATAAACCACATGTATAATGCCTTGTAAACAATGGAAGAAGGGAAATTTGAATTGTGACTACTCTGTTAAAGGGGCGGATAAGGCAACCCACCCAAACCCCCCCGAAAGCTGTTCTGTTATCCCTAATTGCTATGCAATAGTCCTGTGATTAACTCAAAGGCTGGAGAAGTTTCACCTTTCTCTATTTGAATCCTGAAGGCTGTTCGGTTCTGTCACCCACAATCCATCCTGTGTAATTAAACATTCACATCATAACTCGACCCCGTGTAAAAGGGCAAACTCACTCGGATGGGGGAAAGGATCACAGACTACCTGTACTGCTGCTGCAACTCTGCGGCCATTCCAACAACATCCACATACATTCCAGCAACATCCTATTATAGGACACAGTGTATCTGGCTTAAGTACACCCATTTAATAGCATGTTGGACCTTCTTTGGCCTCCAGAACTGCAGCAATTCTTTCTGGCATAGTTTCCACTATATGCTGAAAATGCTCTGCAGGAATCTTGGTCCAATCTTCATAGGATATTTTCTCTTAAATTACTTGGAGGGACTGACATGTTCTAAACTGCCTGTTATACCTTTACCCAGGGATGTTCTATAGGATTAAGATCTGGGGACTGTGAAGGCCAGGGAAACATTGAAAATTTGCTGTCTTGATACTGGAACAAATCCGTGATTATACAACCCTTGCGGCAGGGTTTCTTGTCTTGTTGAAAGTGTCCTTCTGCCATAGTTTAAGCAGCTGCATGAAGGGATGCACTTGGTCACAATACATAGGTAAGCCCTTCTGTTCAAACATCTACTGATTTCAGAGGACCCATGGTGTGCCTTCAGACATGTTAGTTGGAGCAACAGCATTGTATCTGGCTGCAATTTGCTTGACCGTGCGCCACATGATCATCAGAATGATTCTTGATGTCATCCTCTTCTGATCCCTTTCAAAATATTGGTCCTGGCTAGTCTGTTCCATGCCTCGTTCGCAGTTCGCTTCGCTCAGACCGCTTGATTTTCCCATTCTAATGTTTACATGGCGTTTTTTGCAATTAGTCAAAACTGACCTTTCATGACCTTCATTATAAACTTTTCTAAGCAGTCATGACCTCACCCTGTCATAATATTTACTATCAGATCTTCCCTGTGTCCAAAGTGATCTCATGCCAGGAATTTTCCCAAGTGTTTACATTAAAGGAATCTGACTATACTGATTACTCTTCGCCAGCTAACAGCAAATAAAAGATGCTAGATTTTGGATTATGTGAGTATATAACACGTGACTGTGTTTGTGTCAGAGAAGGGAGAGGAGAGGCTTTGTCTCCGGCCTCCCGCTGCTTGCCGTTGTTCAGCTTCTCACTGCTGAGATCCTTCTCGTTCTCCTTCTCACCATTGCGTCCCACTCCGCCAATGCTGCTGCAACTTCAACCGCTGACAAAGTGCACCAGCTCAAAGCGTGGTCTAGAGCCAAATTTGAACACGGGCATCTTCCTCATTGGCTCATCTCCTCAGAGGGGCAACACATGCACAGTTTCAGCTCCTATCGATACCCACGTAGAACCTTATAAAATCAGACTGACAATGACAAGGAAACCATATTTTCAACACCTCCAGCACAACAAGTAGAAGTTTTTAGCAATGCACTACTTTTAGTGGTTGTTGAGCATCTGGAAAGAATGCAAGTCACCAGGGTAACATCATCAAGAAGCCCTTTTAGACTTACTTCCATCAGATGAATTTGGCCTCTTTTTTGCTTCAGTATTTGAGACTAATTTGTAGGAGGGCATTTTGCCAACATGAATCCCCTCTGCCATGACATGCACTCTCTGCATCAGTTGTGGGACATACCTGCTAGGCCAAACATTTACATTCTGAATACTTTGGCTGAAGTTGTTAAAATGTTAATATAAAAATCAACACTTTTATCTGTATCTTAATTTCAGGCTGATTTAACAAGTAGATAAGCTAACGTAGTGAGTGGTTGTCTTGGCTTGTCCTAATGGCAGTCAGGGGCCAAAACACTTACTGTAACACTTTATACTTATAACGCACTTTCCTTAACTATTACAGATGCCGTTTAACAATGCGTTCTATTTTTAAAATATGGAAACAGCAACTCAGCACAGAAGGCGTTAGACCCTACCTGCATCCTAAGAACACATGGGTCACCCACACCATCGATAGAGACAACAGCTGATCTAAGTCTCTTGTTTCGTAATTTTCAACGTGCTTGTTTATGAATAACTTTCGAGCTAACCACTGCTTATCACTTTCAAAGTGTTGTCAGAATTTATTGATATGAAAGACTCTCCTCATGCTGATAATAGGACCAACTGACGTTATTGCCCGGACATACGCTCGGTGAGAAAAGCATTGTGGGAATTTCAAATATGGCCTGTGCAATGCTCGGTTTGCCTGCTAGTGTCGGCTTTCCTTGGACATTTACATTTACTCCATTTAGCAGACACTCTTATCCAGAGCGACTTACAAAAGTGCTTTGTTATTTATTCATAGAATACATCCTAGCCAGTCCAATAGGTTAGAGTCCAATATAGCAATGATCTAGAATACTGTAGAAATACAGGGATTACTGCTGATGCCTAGAAGTGTTAGATACTGGAGCCTTTCTCTATTCAGGCACCCAACGCAAGGTCTCTGCCTATCAGCCATGACATGGCGGCTTGACCACAAGCTGGTCGCCCTAGGTCATCCGCTCCCTCTTCCTGTCTCCTTTACCCCTCCCTTTCTCTTTCTCTCTCTCCGTCTCTCTTTAAGGACAGGAGTGGCTAATGGCGGGCAAGGGAACAGCTCGTGGCTCGTTCATGCAGAGAACATCTAATCTTTAATAACCTTGTCCCTTTCCTTTCTACGTAGACCCTTAGAACATGCCTCACTTTTCTCCATCATCCTGTAGATTTAGATAGTAGATATAGGACACATATATACTCTGTGCTTTCCTCAATAAAGTGGAACTCTCTTGATTCACTACCTTGGTGTCAGTATCTCTTGACTTCCCCGGATCCGGCTACAGAGGACGGAGGGCAGAGGGTAACTTGGAGGAGATTGAACCTGAAGGACTTGTCACTTTGAACCAGTTCCTAACAAGAAGTACAAAATACATAAGGTCTACCTTAAACATTGATAAGTGCAATAAACAATAAGTACTAGAGTACTACTAGACCAGCAAGTAGTAAGTTGCAGTAGTTTAGCTTTGAGATCACAAGAGACCGCAAAAACACCTGGGTAGCTTCCTGCGAAAGAAAGGGCCAAATCCTTCGTATGTTACAAGGGAGAAATCTGAAACATGATTTGAAACATGAGTTGAGAATGACAACTGGTTGTCCAAAGTTATGATCGTGATACCAGGGAGTTCTCAAAGGGAACTGTGAGGTCCTGATAAGGGCTGGGAGTACCCAGGATGTACAGAAGGTTGCATGTTAGCTTGGACAGCTAGCTGGCTCATTCGCTTTCTATCCATCTTAAAACTGTCAAAGTCTCGAAGTAAACATCACTAGTGAATTATTCTACACATCTGGCATTGGCAGAGTGTTACAATAATAACATTTCATCGCAGTAGCAAAGCGATAAACACTTGTCTTATGTAGCCGACAAGCTCGCAAAATACACCAAGCCCGTTGTCATAGCAACCAACAATAGCTTGCTCGAACTAGCCTAGCTAAGCTAGCCTTAATGGGCTAACAAAGACTCATTTCTACGCCAGGCGCACATACTACAAATGCATATTAGCTACATAACTGTTCCAATAAATGCGTGTATTACCATGCTATTCATTAATTTTCCTGTATGTGCACAACTGTAGACCGGGGGTTCTTTAACGTAATCCTCTTCGCCATTAGCTTAGCTAGCTAATAAAGCTAAGCTAGTTAGCCAGCCTAGCTAATTAACTGATATGTTTCAATGTGGAGACGCAGTAAGAGTGTCTCTAATAATTTGAGTTTGTTTTCAGTCGGTACGTACACTCAAACGGTGTCATACAGTTATTGAATAAATCAGCAGAAGCTGTTATTAAAATAAATTTCTGCGTCTTTTCGAGGTCTTATCTTGACAGTGGTGAAGCTTAGCAGTGGTAACCTACATATGATTCGCATTAAAGAAATTAAATACAAAAAGAAAACCATCTTTCTACGGTCAACTGAGAAGTCCATGTCTTTGTGAAATTTATTCTATGAGAATAATTTAATACTACTTGCTTTGGAAAAAGCAAACACTTCATGCCAAACTTAAGGTGTGCACGGCACAGTAATTGCTGTAGAAGACACATACATGTATTTTCACAATACACAGGCTGTTTATGTCTGTTCAGTACATATGGTTATATTACACCTTGGTTATGTGTAATATGGATATAAATGTTAAAATGTTCTATTACAGAACACGACACCTGTTGCGTTTTATATTGGTAAATCTCTGATATGACCACTGTAACATAAAGTTGCGGTTATAAATACGTGAAACATTTTTGATCGACTGAAATGTAGCTGTATGTACATGCAATATATTTGTGATTATGTAAATTAAACAGCTATTCTTATTCTTATGGCTAGCTAAATAAATTGCAATTTCGTCGTCTTCAAGGCATGGCATGGTATTTATTCTTTCTTCGGCATACAAAATGACGCCTTTTCACGTTCTGGAACTACAAATATGGCGGCCTTTTTTCTTTAGCGTTTTAATGACGTAAAAGCAGAGTCTCACCGTAAAGTCGGGCAGGAGGATCTGGACTCATTTATTTCTTCGTATCTTTCCCCATCTAGCGGTCAATAACGGGTAGTCTTGAATTGATTTCTATCGCGTAATACTTTGGATATAAATGTTTAAATTTCCTGTTGCAGGACAGACAAAGTATAGTCAACCAGTTCTAACCTTTTGATAAAAACTTGAACTTCAAAGTAGGTGAATCTATTTCCTTAAACCAATCAGATCACAGTTAATTTACATAACATCAATGCTTTGAGTGCTTTAGATATGAGAACATCACAGTGATCTTTCTGCTCACACATCAGTCAGTCTATAATTCTGTATTATGTGTTTTTATAGCTTCCAACTTTCATGAGTTCCTTGAATCTGTGGAGAAAAGTGCAGACCAATGTAGTTTCTTATTTGTGAACATTTATACATTCATTTTAATTTATTTATCATTTAAATGTTTTATTACTTTTAATTTATAGACATAAGGACACAGAAAACAGTTCATATACTGAATGAATTGTTACAAGGTAATATTTTCTAGACTGTGTTTACCATATGTTTTTATTTCTAAACGTTAATGCAGTGTGTTAATCTGTCACACCGAGGCAGAAGGGGTGAATCTGATATACCCCTCTTCCATTGTCAACTATTCAGAGTCCTCCATTGGAGCTCATACAACTAAAGAAACACATACAGAGGTCACTGGAGGTTCTAAGTTACATCTAAAGTGGTCTAGTTGTGACGTTGCGAGGATAAGCAGGATGCGGGGATGAGGCACGATGAAACGCACTTTTATTTTTGCAAACATGCAAAACATACAACAAAGCTCAAATACTATGCACATCTCAAACACCAACACACGTACTATGACACACGAGACATATATACACCCAAGCCGATTACACATAACAGAGAACAGGTGAACGGCACGAGAGGGTGTGGCAACACAGACGAACACACACACACCAAGATCTTTGAGGAGGGGGCGGGGCCACAACATGACACTAAGCCTGTACACACTGTTCCAACACTACCCTGTAGGGCACCATCTCCATGGAAGTATATTTTTAAAAGCATGTTTGATAACCATATTTATACTGGAACAATTTAATCAAATGAGTTGTGTTTTTTGTTCCTCTCTAAGACGGTTCAGATGCCGATATTGAGATTTGAGTCTGAGCAAGTTGAGAAACCCACTGTGAGGGTTTCTGGGTGCTCTGGAGGAGCACCCAGAAGTCGTACACCTGCACCAAGCCTGAGAACCCTCTGCCCCTGACACAATTGCCCAGGAATGCGGGCATGTACCTAGACTATGAGGATCGGCAGCTGTCTTTCTATTACATACTAACATAACTACATATTTATCGGAAACCTCCGGGAGAAGAAGCTGTATCTCCTCTTTGCGCTGCTGGACAGACACACTTATGACACTGTACTCATCAAAAGCAGCACCAGAGATGCACTGAGTCATATCCCGCTACACACCTCTCAGACCAGCTTGTTTGCACATTTTGTCATAAAACTTAAGATGTCATTTGTTGCTGTTATATATAAAATTACCAAATTAAAAAATAAATAAATCAAAAAGTACTTGTGGCTAGAGAAGCACAGCCAATCACATAAACAAGATATAATGTCAGTAATGTTTGCGGCAGGTGTTTCAAATGTGCCCAGACTCATATTCAAAAATATCCATGTTTCAACAGTTTGAAGGTGGCCATGACACTAACAGTTTGGTGGAAATTCCACAAGATATCAAACTCCACACTCACACGAACTATTCATTCTCCCATTTGGAACAATCCAGGCTTTACCATGAACAAAAATATTAAACTTTACATCTTGGATAGAAAAAGGCATTACAAACCTTAAACATATTTATCCTAAGACTTGTTTCATGTCACGCCCACAACTAGCCCCAAAATATGCTATAGAAAGCCCCCAGTTCCTACAATACCATCAGCTAAGATCACCTATGTGTTCAAAAATTAATTCCGATACCTACATCCATATCAGAATTTATAAACAAACATTCTTAATACAAAAAACCTATTATCTAAGATATACAAAATAATAGTGAAATCAAATCTCACAGTTACTCTCCCATTGAGACAATAGGAGGAACATTTATTACTAGCCCATGACGCTGCAGTTTGGATTAAAATGTGTAACAATAATTACCACATGACAGCAACACTGACCTACAATGCATTCAGTACAAAATAATACAGAGTACATTATACTACACATTGGATGTTTAAAATTGGTTTCACAAGCTCAGCAATCTGTGCATACTTTACTCAAATCAAAGTTGACAATTACATTCATGCCACGTGGCAGAGCACACCTATCAAGCAATTTTGGCAAGTCGTCATCAAGTTCGAGTTCAAGTTCAAGTGGTTTTATTGTCATTTCAGGTATATATACAAGTACACAACAAAAACGAGACAACGTTCCTCCAGGGCCATGGTGCAACATAAAAACAACAGTGCAACAGACAAAATGCTACACAAGTGCAAACAGTCCAATATAGTGCATCACCAACATATCCCATGCTTTAAATAACCATATCCATCCAACACCATCTTTATGTCTCCTAGGAGACATATCATCAACCAATATGACAGGATACTATGTATAACATTATTATATTGATATAATAAAAATATTCTTGCAAAAAAACAACAAACAAAAAAACATATTCATGAACTGGAAAACAAAAAATAATATTAGTGTCACCCAATAGAAAAATCTATTGATAGATTATATATATCAATAGAATAATTCTCAGAATTAATCAATAACAGAAACAATAATCTAGAGTGGACACCTTTGATAAAATCCATACAGAGCCAATCCATAAACGATAAATATCACACTCTAATACGTGTACATATACAATCCAACATACATGTACTCACACATAACCATATACATAGATACATACATACATACATACACACACACACACACACACACACACACACACACACACACACACACACACACATCATTCCTGTAATGGTGCAGATGGCGAATACTTAAAAATATTATATATACATTTTGCGTTTGTCTGTTCATCTGTCTGTCTTATTTTTAATAATAAAGCTCTAAAGGTCCACTGATGGGGGGTAATAAATTCATATATTTATTTCTCCAGATTTCTAACTCTGAGAGAAAAAAAACGTCCTTTTACAAATTGCACCTCGTTGTGGACCTCGGCTAAGTTTACATTCCAGGTGATTATTTTTAAGTTATAAATAAAAATAAATAAAAAATGAAGTGTAACAGTTCCCGATGAGGCGGTGTGGTGGTAGCGGGCCAAAAAAATCAAAATCTTCAATATGTCGCATGTAATTTACTCTAAATAAAAATATTTAGATATGATTTACATACAAGTTCTATTTTTAGGCCTACTAAATGTATACTTTAAATACATTCATTAATTAGCACAGATAATATATCTGCTCTTTATACTTGGATTTCTAACCTACATATTTAAAAATTTAACTGATGTATTTATTTCTGCAGATTTCTAACTCTGAGAGAAAAAGACGTCCTTTTACAAATTGCACCTCGTTGTGGAACTCTACTAGGTTTAATTCCAGGCGAGTATTTTTAAGAGGCTAGATTTGTACTCACAAGCTGCGATGGTGGTTTTTTCATAGCTTCTAAAAGAAGAGGCTGTGGTCAGGGTGGAGTGAATCTTTGATAACCAAGATTGTTGTTGTTTTGGCCTTCGAATAGACAATGGCATTACCCAGTGTCAGGTCTTTCTCAGTAAACTGCAGAGAATGATATAGAGAGCAAGAAATGGTCAAGCACAGTTTAATTGGGTGTGTGTCTGTGAAAAACACTACAGCTCTCTGATACATTTTTGGTTCAAGATTTAATCATCATGCAAATGATTGTGATTAATGCTTTGTCTGTTTGATTCAAATATTATACTATAAACCTAATATTTTAATAGGGTTTGCAACCTTCTAGATCCGATTACTTCATGTGTGTGAAGTACAGGTGCTGTAGCTATACGGTATACAATTGTCCACAGTAGCCTAATTATAATATATACAACTAAAAATGCATCTAAAATAAACACCAGAAACCTGGACTAAGGGTGATGTACATAAGTGCATTAAATCTAGGTAGGACTGCTCAATAGGTAGGATAACAGCAGAACAATTGTCCCACCATATAAGCAAAATGAGAGCCTGCTAAGGCCGCCAAGAGGGTGCCAAAGACCATGTATTTATTTCTATTTGTTTTTTACCAATGTTATGTCAGTGGCAGCTCAGATTTCTGCATAGGGCCCCACACAGGCTTGGGCCAGCCCTGGTATCATGGTGTCGTGCACTGGAAAACCATCAAGCCTGTTGACTATGCTACCAGTGTTGTTCATGTAACTGTGCAAATAAACTGCAAACACAATTACTTTTAGAAGTATCATCCAGTTTCTTTTCACAATTGCCAAAATGTAATGAATCACAGCCAGTGTTCTAAAACAGAGCTGGAATGTATTCCTGGCTGATGTGCCCTTTTTCTGGTTACAAAAAAAAAAAAAAAAAAAAAAAAAAAAAATGATGGATGAATTTTCAATGAAAGTGCTTCACTCAGCAGCCATTAATGATTCCTATATCCAGTATGAATAAATTGAAATTCCTATCCTTGTATCAGGTGCAGCAATTATGTGTAACAATTGTGAAGCAAAAAAGCAAAAGCAAAATTGTAATATAACAATATAGGTAATATAGAACTTGATCTAATGATATTAATTAGGCTATGCAAATAACACAACTACTTCGGTAGCACATCATTTATGCCTGTTGAATAGGCAGTTTTCTGCTTTGCAGATACTTGAAATCTTTTACTAATCTTTCCCCAAATCCAGTAGGAGCTGCCTTTTACATTAACATGCCAGGATACACACTCACTGGATGTTTAATCTTTCTAGTGGTTAAGCTATATTCTTATAGTCAAGAAAGATATTTTTTAATTATTAATCAGTTAAAAGGATTTCTTACTGTAGGCCTATTATAAACAACATGGAGGAAATAAAAATAAAAATACTTGAGTTAGACAGTGGACACAGGTTGCTAATAAATCAAGTAAATGAAACTGGATGGACTGCTTAATTATGTAACAACACAACATTTATGGCGACGAAGATGTTTCACACATATACATTCTTACGTGCTGCTGACCTCGATATCCATATTTCACATTGATACTGTAACACTATAGATGAACCTAAACCTCACATTCTCGTCACGTTGATAAGCTTTTTGAAAGTTTGATCATGATCAAAGATCATGATCTTTGTTTTCTAAGTGTGTTTCCAAATTGCCTTTGACTGCTGTATGCCTAATTGCGGCATTTAGCACCTCATTTTGTCTCTAATTTTTGACATGTACTCTTGACATAAGTCTTGCATAAGTGGAAAGTCGATCAGCCCCCGTTTAAAAATGGTAAGCTTTTACTGTCACGTTAATAACATCACGCACACGCACACATAATGCTTCGACTGTCCTACACTTTAAATATCTTTTGCACATTATGGAGGGTGAGCATAGTTACCAGTTCCCTTCATGCAAAAGGGTTGTCTTAGGTTACTGTAAAGTCTAATGCACATTTGGAATGATTAAAAGTAGTTTATAATCAATACGAAATTTTACTGGGAGCCAAATTAAAGTAGCTAAGATATGATTGATGTGATCAAATTTTCTAGCTCTATTAAGAACTATGGCTGCTGCATTTTGAACTCGCTAGGCACTTTAGGCACTTAATAGCACAGCTAGATAATAAGGGATTACAGTAGTCCAATATTGAAGTAATAAATGCATGGACTACCTTTTCTGCATTATGTGTGGAGAGCATGCTCCTAATCTTTGAAATGTTTCTAAGGTGGAGAAAGGGGGTCCTAGAAACATTATTTATTTACGTGAGCTTCGAACGAGAGACTGGGATCCATAACTCCAAGATCTTTAACTGTTAGAGAAGATGTGATTGGGAGACCATTGAGGTTCATTGAGTAATTAGAGAGTGGAGACCTAGCTGACTCTGGGCTTAATAGAAACACCTCTGAATGTCTCTGAATGTTAGAAATTAATTAAAAATACTAATGTCAATGTATTTACAACGCATGTATTTAGGACGTAATTTTTTCAATCACAACAAAATATGTTGTTGTATTTTTTGCATTATGCTTACTACAGAATTAACAGTCAACTGTTCAGTGACTTTGCATGTAGAGTTGTAACACTGCTTATTACTAGAACTGTGGCTAGAATCAAAATCAACGCTAGTGTCGTTCCTAAACCCCAATCAGCTAGTCGTAAAGTTAACATTCAAATAGAAAATAAAGATGCAGACTTCAGAATTAGTTAAAGAGAATAGCTGAGAGAATAGAATAAATTATCCATTACTACCCCTGTCTTTTATCATCCCTCCATCCCTCCATCCCATGCCATCTTCCTCTATTATTTGCTTTTCTATTTTGTTCTGGTATCTCCTTATCTCTTTTTAAAAAAAACATTGGCCAAAAGACTAACGAAAACACTGACATACTTAAGACCTTTAATATTATTTTTAAATATAACATTAAAAGGAGAATGTTACTTATTTCACCCTGACTGTCCACTTATATATCTGTTTTGAGTATGATTTTCCTTGTTCAAGTGAAAACAGTAACAAATGTAGCATGTCACAAATATATACATGACTATGTATGAAAAATGAAAGACATCAACATGAAACACTGGAGCTGATTTCAGTGAAGCACCTAGTTATGGAAACTATAAAGACTAACATTGTCATAAAAATGTTGTGAAAGTTAATGCTTAGAAGATTACAAGTGGCTAAGACATACCTTGTTATAGGCTGTGCTTACTGATGTACACCAGGTGGACATAGTGTCAAAGCAGAGGGTCTGATGGAGCAGGTGGAACATCAACATTTAAAACAAAAATGAACTGCTTGTATTTAGTGAACTAAATAAAGCATAAGCGTCCTATGCATGGCATACAGATCCATATAAGCTTTGATAAAATCCATCCTCATGTAAAAGATGTATTGTCCCAATCATAGTAAGTGAAAACTATGACATAAAAAACTTTGCTTACCTAATATAAGCAGGCAATTATCTTTTAATTTGACCTACCCCAGTAAATCACGGTACCTAAGTTGATGAAAAACAGGAATAATCACAAACTTCTAATGAAGCAAAGTAATATATAATTACAATTATAAAGGACTAATTTGGTTCGTTTCCCCCAAAGACATTAGAATGTTCTTTATATAACAGGTGAAAACGACCTACACCAATGTGATATACAAACCAATCCTGCTTTTATTACACAGAAGAGCTGAGCAATTATGGGGAGGCACCCTAAAAAGTTGAGGCTTGAATTACCTGTCAATAAACAAAGTACAGAATAGAAAAGCAAAACTATTTTGTTGCATCGTCTTTGAATTGATTCTGCAAGGAAAATGTTGATATGAATAAATGCTTGCATTCCTTTTTGATACAAGTCAAAAAATATCTTTAAAGTGGTTCAAACATAAGAACTATGTGCATTCCTTCACAAACATATACAAACCAATGAAAAAATCTCCCGTAATATGTTTATATACACAAGTGTCTGTGGGAGCCCCAAAGCTACCCTACAAAAAATGAAAGTAAAAAAGCAAACAAACAACAAAAAGGGGAAAATCATAAATGAAAATATCCCAAAAATAATTTTTTATATAGAGTTGGGCTTAGTACGTGAATAAAAGATGGAATTAAACATGCATAAATTACGGTGTCCTGAAAAACCCATCGTGCTGCAAATACACAAAGCATATTCATCAAAGTGGTAACACACTTTAGAAATGCGGTGCAAATTTAGAAAATGCATACAACTTCAGGAACAAATCCTGTCACAACACAACGGTAGTGCTGTTTCCGGAGGACACGGAAAGGGGTGGACTTCTATGAGATTAGCGTGAAGTCTATTGGAAGTAGTGACAACTGAGTAAAAAGGGTTGTTTTTTTTCCAGTTACCACGGTGTTATCAAGGGTAGGTATGTGATACAGAATGGAAGACTGACCTACTCTTGCCTATTTATTTATACATAAGGCAGCCTTAAAAACATGGGATGGAAATCCCATTTAACACAATATGCACTGTTTTACAGTCAGAGTGAAATAAGTAACATTCTCCTTTTAATATATATATTTTAAATGTTAAAATTCTTAACTATGTCAGTTAAGCTGCCAAAAATGCCCCTTTTGAAATTTGTATTTCTAATGTCACAAGAACACTTTATTGACCTATCTCTGCCTATTCAGCCTATAGAGGTTTAGCACACCCACTTAAATTGCCTTTCTCAGGCATTTCAGCTCTGAGTACCTTTTGAATGAAGCACAATACAGGGCAGCCAATCATAAAGGAGCTCATTTATCTTACATCCGTCTCAAAGGTGCAGTAGCAACAGGTGTCTGTTGAATTCCGAGCGATATATATATATAGAAGTTGGAAATTGGTTGTGTAAAAATGAATTGTGATTGTTAAGCCACACAGATGTAAGTGGACATCGAGGGAAAAAATAGTGTGGGTGCCAAGTATGGTGATTGTATCTTAAAGGCTGTAGGAAATATTACATTCAGAATGTTTCTGAGACAAAAAAAATAACATATAATTACTATCCATGGTATAATTGACTGTGTTGCAGACAAGATAGGCAAGGATTAGACTGAAAAATGTCAGAGTATTTTTAATGCTGTTTATTGCTGTCGTCAGAGATTATGCATCCATATCCTCCCTAGCAAGTACGGCGTCTAATACCTGCAGACACAAATACCGTGTTGAGCAATATTTAATTACATCTACTTGAAATGCATATTTAATTGCATTGTTAGTATTTATGGAAAACAAGTGTTAGGATTGCTCTGCTGCATTGCAGACTTTCTCACTCTAACAACTGTGGATTCCATCTCCTCAATCAGTTGGCCCATATCATGTTCACAGAAATCATATTGCATCTTTATGAAAGAATTCAGTTTCAGTTCCAACTATGAAGAGAAACAGTGTTAAGCAATATTTAATTACATCTACTTGAAATGCATAGTTCATAGCATTGTGAGAATTTATGGAAAACAAGTGTTAGGATTGCTCTGCTCCACTGCAGACTTTCTCACTCTAGCAAACATGGCTTCCAGGTCCTCAATACATTCATCCCAGTCATTGTCATCGTAAATCTGATTCAAAGGAGTCTTTTCAGGAAGCATCATCTTGAAATTCATATCTGGAGGTTCTATCTTTTTGAAAGACTTCAGTTCCACCTGTAGATATAAGTAGAAATATTGTTGAACAGTATTTAAATACATTTAATTGAAATATGACTTTAATTACATTTTGATGCATTTGGAATTTATAGTTTGTATTGGACTGGAAAGGAAACAAATACAATTTTTATCGCATAGCCGTAATCACATAGCCTGCAGGCCTAATGATGTAAAAATGTGCCCCCAAACATCAAATGTTCAACAGAAATAACAGGACCTGACACACTAAGGTACCGTAGACCCATTCAAATTGTGCTATTGGAATAATAAATTCCAATGCATTCAGTCATTTTAGCTAGTGTTGATTTTGATTCTCGCCACAATTATACTAATAATCAGTGTTACAATTCAGCATGCAAAGTCACCGAACAGTCGACTGTTAATTCTATAGTAAGGAGAATGTAAAACAAACAAACAAAAAACCCACCAACAGTATTTTTTTTTCCTGTAATTGACAAAGATTGCATATGCTAAATGTATGTGTCCTAAATATATTCTAAATAAATTGACATTAGTGTTTTTAATTAATTTCTCCAACATTTGTTGAAATGCATTTGTAATTTATATTCAGAGACATTTCAGTGTACTTAAGTACAAGCATTAAATTAGCATCACTGTTCACCATAGCTGTTTTTCCATTTTTTGTGGCTTTTGTCCCTTGCCTCAGTATGGCTTTAAATCATTTGTCTTGGTTCTACTTTACTTACCATGGCTGATTCAGTTCTCTCAGTAGGCAAGTCATTTTTCAATAAATACTTTGGTCTAGTATCTGTTTAAAAAGTAACAGAAAATGTCTTATTAGCGTTGTATAGATACTTAGAACACTTCTACGTAGATCTCTCTCTCTCAGACAAACACACACACACACACACACAGTTCATCCAAGAAGTCATCCTCTATTCTGGCAGGGATCTGGGCTCGTGTTTTTTTGTTTTTCTTTTTCCCATATTTACCAAATATCCCGTGCTTTTCCTTTTCATATTTCTCAGAAGGAACATGTTCCTTGCGTCTTGGATTGCAATTGTAACTACCGCACTGACCCATAATAAATTTAGTGTACCCGTTATCTGTGATCTGTAGTCTAAAAATGGGTCACAGAAATTGTTCATTTGAAAAATCTGCTCTTTGACTACATCATAATCGCTTAATTGATTCGGCTGCATTATGACATCACACGCCACCCACTGAAATAAAAGCTGAGGATGTCATTGCAGAGGTAGGAGGAGCCAGAGTAGAATATTAAAGAATATTACATTGCTTGAATAGTGGCTCTGTCTGCCCTGGGGGTATTATTGAAACCCAAAGGCTGAAAGGATGGGGAGAGAGAGAGAGAGAGAGCGAGCGAGCGAGCATGTGTGAACATATTCTTGTCACGGTACGCCCCCCCCCCCCCCCCCAAACGTCTCCCCGTGTGTTTGCTTGTGTGTGTGTGTGTGTGTGTGTGTTCATCCGTGTGGCCATGGTCCCTTGTGTTTCACGGCTGCCCTTCATTGTGTTGTTATTGTTTGCGTATATAAGTCCTTTGTGTAAACGTTAACGTTGTCAGTGTTTGATCCCACGATAGCCTTAGTGCTACGTTGTCTTCCATGTCTCTAAATAAACATCGTTGTATGCATCATTGCTCCTCTTTTGTATCCTGCCAAGCCTCCCTGTGTTACAATTATGATAAAATTTGATAAAATACTAGATCATAGATTGCAGTCTTAAGTACTTTTGACCTGCTGAGAGTTGGCCTGATTTGACTTAGCCTGTTCCTAACCTTTGTTTAGTATGTTGCATAAAAGCTCATGGAAATATTTCAGATGTAACATACATGTAACTGACCTAGTAGAGCAAAATTACAGAATTGTAAGGAGGAAGTGACGTTCTTGGGGCATATCATTAAAGGGGGAAATACACACAAGCTAACTCAAAACCGACCACAAGCCATAATTTCGCTACCTAAACCATAGTGGCATACTCCCCTCTTACTGTTTTAGTCCCACACGCATTACACCGAATACTGCAGGACCAAAGAGTGTCACACTTATCAGCCCAGTGGTAGCTGAGATACCACACCACCCTCTTAGATATGCCTAATATAACTGTCAAAAGGTGTATAACACTGAACCCAGCTACACTCCTTCCTACGGAGGAGGATGGAGATCCACAAGACTGCACAGCAGTCTTAGCTGAAGTATATATACCGCGGGTTGATCTCTTTGAAGAAGCCATAAGTAACCCAGACCTATGCCTCTATGTGGATGGGTCAGCATGCAGGGATGACACAGGGGTCAATAGGGAGCATACGCGGTAGTAACAGATCATGAAATACTTAAAACAGAAGTATTACCATCCTCCTATTCAGCGCAGGCTGCTGAACTAGTAGCACTGACGGAAGCATGCAAACTAGCTGCAGACAAAACTGTTAATGATTTTGGAGCCATATGGAAACATAGGCAATTCCTGACAAGCTCGGGTAAATATATTAGACATCACCATCTTGCTAGAAGCCATTTCGCTGCCAAAGACAATTGCAGTTGTTAAGTGTGCAGCTCACAGGACTACAGAAGACCAAATCAGTAAGGGGAATACTTTTGCAGATAGAGTAGCAAAGGCAGCTGCAACTAAAACCGCTGTGCAAGCAATACAGGAAACCGCTGCTACCCCGCAGGCCACATTACGGGAAATTCAGTCAGGGGCTACCGCCACTGAAGGCACCAGGTGGAGACAACTAGAACCTCCTGTTAACAACCCACACTGCTGTCAAAATAGAAGGACGAGGAACCTGGGTACATCATACACACTGTAAGAAGGCTCCGACACCAGCCCCAACTCCAAGCAGCAGCACCCAAACAGACTAGGTCGGAACTGTGTTGAGTAGGGTGTTAACGGCAAGGCCTACCCTTTCGACACTCGGAACCGTCAAGAGACGGTAGAGAAAATCAGACACAGCTAACACAGTCAGAACATAGACTGAATATTAATATGGATGAAGAATCCCATGACTTATGAGAAGACTTGTTACCATTTCAGGGTCCCAACGCCACTGAAGCAGAATGATTAGCAGCTAAATGCCAACAAAATACAGCGTGTATGTCAGCCATTGTGCATGCCCAACATATCGAGCAAGAGTACCTGGTGTGCCAGCACACCAGTGTTCCAAGGACTGTGATCCCTCTGAAAAACGCAGACGTAGGAGAAGTGAATATGACAATCTCTATGTGCCAGGTTATTAACCAGACCTCAAACTGTCCCAGTCCCACTAACCCCGCACCACCGAAAATGATGCTGCATGTGGCAGCTAGTAAGGGTGAGATATTTGTATAGCAGATGAAGCAGCAGGTGCCGGAAGTCTGGTCCAGATGCATCGATTATGTGCAGGTGCACAGCAATGGCACTTGCAGTGACTCCAATAGCAGTTCCCTGTGGAATTGCTCCATGACAACCCTGCAGGGGTATTGGAATGTAATGTGGGTCGGTGGTTCGGTGGCCTATGGTGAATTGCCACAGAACTGGACTGGTTGTTGTTATCCAGCTGTAGTGCGCCCAAGGACGCAGGTGTATACACTTCCCCATGCCAAGCAGCACAGGGTGAGGAGAGACATAACCAGCACAGACTATTGTGGTAGAATTCTGAGGGACCCAAGGACCACTCCGGGTGAAACCATTGGTTGGTCCCTTTTCCTGGGCGGTGGCACAGTAGCAGCCCTGCAAAAGATCAATGGCTTAGCTTATCAGTTACTGCAAGTAGTTAATGACACCTTAGCAGCAATAAGTGCCTTAAAGATAGAACAACAAGTGATAAGGGCAGCAGTGCTTCAACATAGAATGGTATTAAATCTCCTAACCATGAAGGAAGGAGGAGTGTGCAAAATGATTAACACTTCCTGCTGTTTTTACATTCCAGATCTCAGCGCTAATATTACTGATTATATGAATCATATGTGATCTGCCTTCACTCCGCAGCCTACAGTTCCAGTAGCGGCTGTAGCGTTGCCCATTCTGCTACTCATTCTTCTTCTTTTTCTTCTTCTTCTGTGTTTACCTCCTTTTTTGTCATTGCGTGTCAGACATCTTTCTAGTGTGTTCACCATGCCAGCACTCAGCGGCCATGCCAATGACCAACCGCAGCTCAGTGAAGACATTCTGCTCCCCAAGATGGGCGGTGCTGGTGATCCACACGAAGACATCGTAGTGCTATTTGCTGAATAAATGTGTGATAATGTGTGATATAGAATAAAGGGGGGAAATGTTGTGGGAATTTACCTTACTTCATTTTGTGGAAATTTACTTTGCTTTATTTTACTTTGCTTTATGTTTCTATAGTCACAGCATAACAGTATGTAGTATGTCGTAGAGAGAGTAACAAAAAACTCAACCTCTCACCTCGCGCTCTGAAATGTCTCCGTCACTGTCTGTAGTGTCCTCTAGGATACTGCTGCCCTCACTAAAGTGTGTCACCCTGACCGGGTCAAACATCTCTTGAACATAATAACTACACAATGGAAAATCAGCTTCAAGTGCTGCACTGAGCAAGAGTGCACTGTAAATGGCCAGATATAAATGGCAATGTCAGTAGTAAATTTATATATGCAGTCATGGAACAGGACCTAGCTGTAGAGCACAGCTTTAAGGTGCATATTATGATGTGCTCTTAGCAATCATCCTCCTGGCTGTGTCTTGCTCTTTTGGCCAAATGTTTCTCTTCCAAAGCAGACAGACCAGACTTGCTGCATATTACTCCGTGCACTATAAATAAACCACATGTATAATGCCTTGTAAACAATGGAACAAGGGAAATTTGAATTGTGACTACTCTGTTAAAGGGGCGGATAAGGCAACCCACCCAAACCCCCCCGAAAGCTGTTCTGTTATCCCTAATTGCTATGCAATAGTCCTGTGATTAACTCAAAGGCTGGAGAAGTTTCCCCTTTCTCTACTTGAATCCTGAAGGCTGTTCGGTTCTGTCGCCCACAATCCATCCTGTGTAATTAAACATTCACATCACAACTCGACCCCGTGCAATAGGGCAAACTCACTCGGATGGGGAAAGGATCACAGACTACCTGTACTGCTGCCGCAACTCTGCGGCCATTCCAACAACATCCACATACATTCCAGCAATATCCTATTATAGGACACAGTGGGCTTAAGTACACCCATTTAATAGCATGTTGGACCTTCTTTGGCCTCCAGAACTGCAGCAATTCTTTCTGGCATAGTTTCCACTATGTGCTGAAAATACTCTGCAGGAATCTTGGTCCAATCTTCATAGGATATTTTCTCTCAAATTACATGGAGGGACTGACATGTTCTAAACTGCCTGTTATACTCTTACAGCCGCTTTGAAATACAAAAAAAACATATTTATCTTCCACTCCACTCAAGGATGGCCACACTTGGAATTTCCCTTGGCACATTTAAAACATTGTGTGAGCCAGATAGCTTCTGTTTTCAACCTTCCAGTGCTCTGAGTATTAGTGTTCCATGCTTATGAGATGCTTCAACACGTCCATGCGTGTTGTAAAGAAACAAAGTGTAAGCCGTATTAATGAAAGTGCATCTCTACCTCAAACTCACCAGTGTAACAATTACAGTTTGTGAAACCTAATTTTAAATGGCGATCAGCCTTCTTAACAAATCTCCAATAACAAATAAGCAGAACTCACCTTGTTAAGTGTTTGTGTTTGTTTGTGTGTGTGTGTGTGTGTGTGTGTGTGTGTGTGTGTAGTTTTAAGCATAGCAAGGCACTTCAGGGTTGCCAGGTGGAGCCTTCCTGAAGACCCTGATACTGAAACAGCATTAAAAGCTGCAATGGCACTGTAGTTGTATTTATCTGCACTAATACAGCTTTGAACTATTGCACTCTTACATACAGTAAGTTTCTGTGTACCGGTGTACATTTCTGTGTACCTTTAGTAAATAAAGGGATTCTATTCTAATATTACAAGTGCTAGAAGTGCTGAAACTCCAAACAGTGAAGAAACCAGTGGAGCTTAATGACTGGTCAGATGAAGAGAATGAAGTGAGGAGTTTCCTTCAGTGTCTGCCATGTCCCAGCTGAGGTGAGTGTGAAGCTTTTATTAGTACTATAGGAGTTTTGTTTAACTTTGAAACTGATGGTGTCACAGCCATTTGGGGCCGGAAGTCTAGAAGAGCATAATTGGCTGTACTCTTAGGGAGAGAGGGAGTGGCATACGCTCTCTCCCCTGTCAATTACAGAGACACCGTGCAATCAAGGGCGTCTATAAGTTCACGCGTCAGAAGGGGGAGGAAAAGACTATTTTCTGAGTACTTAGAATAACATTCCGTATTTTTTGGAGAAAGTTTTCTAGAGTGTTTTCATGTAGAGAGAGAAATGAGTGGCTAAAATGTCAGAAACATTAAGGAGACAAATGGGGAATACTATAACAGCTCTTTCCATGTGTTAGTGACACCAGCGTTCCCTCTTTTCCCAGATGGTAAAAAAGAGCCCTGACTCTTGCAAACTTCATTTTTTTGTAGAACAAAGAGAAAGATAAATAACTCGCTTTATGGCCTTTTTCCACTCATGCATACCAAGTCCACTATGCATCCAAACATTGTCAGAATAGTAGGAGTGCAGACTTTGAAAAATGATCTTGTCATGTAAACTCAGTAGCTTTGTCCCTGGTTGTCTAGTGGTTAGGATTCGGCGTGTTCACCCCCGCGGACCCGGTTCGATTCCTGGTCAGGGAAAAACCTCTTTTTATGCTCATATAAAATGACAGATTCTGCATTAAAACATAAAGTTTGTGTGAGTTGGAGTTGAGCCGACAGCCTAAGGATGACAGTTTTAACTTCTACTCTACCAACTGAGTTATTGAAAGCGACATGCAAGTAATCCCACATGTCCAAACACCAGTATGTTGGCAAGAAACACAGCCAGTTTTGGATGTTTCAATTGTTAAGTTCATTTGACACAAAGAAGAAAGATCGCATTGTATAAGTTGTTCAGCTACAAACAGATATATCTTTTGATGACATTTGGAATCATACTGGACTTTGTGTACATGAATGGAGAAAGGCCATAAATGGTTAGAATAACATTCAGTGCTTTTGGAGAAAAGTTTCGAGAGTTTTGTCATGTAGTGAGAGAAATGAGTGGCTGAAATATCAGGCATTAAAAGTGCAATTTGCACTCATGGAAAGAAAATTGCTTTCATGTGGACCGCATTGAGATATCGATCTGCCTGTGGAACATAACACCTCTTAAGAGGCTTGATTTGTGCTCTCAAGCTGCAATGGTGGTTTTCTCATGGCTTCTAAAAGAAGAGGCTGTGGTCAGGGTGGAGTGAGTCTTTGATAAGCAAGATTGTTGTTGCTTTGGCCTTCGAATAGACAATGGCATTACCCAGTGTCAGGTCTTTCTCAGTAAACTGCAGAGAATGATATAGAGGGCAAGAAATGGTCAAGCACAGTTTTATTGGGTGTGTGTCTGTAAAAAAAACTAGAGCTCTCTGATACATTTTTGGTTCAAGATTTAATCATCATGCAAATGATTGTGATTAACGCTTTGTCTGTTTAATTCAAATATTATACTATAAACCTAATATTTTAATAGGGTTGGCAACTTTCTAGATCCGATTACTACATGTGTGTGAAGTACAGGTGCTGTAGCTATATGGTATTAAATTGTCCACAGTAGCCTAATTATAATATATACAACCAAAAATGCATCTAAAATAAACACCAGAAACCTGGGCTAACGCTGATGTACATATATGCATTAAATCTAAATAGGACTGCTCTATAGGTAGGATAACAGCAGAACAATTGTCCTGCCATATAAGCAAAACAAGAGCCTGCTAAAGCCACCAAGAGGGTGCCAAAGACCATGTATTTATTTCTATTTGATTTTTTACCTGTGTTATGTCAGTGGCAGCTAAGATTTCTGCATAGGGCCCCACACAGGCTTGGGCCAGCCCTGGTAACATAGTGTCGTGCACTGGAAAACCATCAAGCCAGTTGACTATGCTACCAGTGTTGTTTATGTAACTGTGCAAATAAACTGCAAACACAATTACTTTTAGAAGTATCATCCAGTTTCTTTTCACAATTGCCAAAATGTAATGAATCACAGCCAGTGTTCTAAAACAGAGCTGGAATGTATTCCTGGCTGATGTGGTTACAAAAAATAAAAAAATAAATAAAAATTTAAATTGGTGGATGAATTTTCAATGAAAGTGCTTCACTCAGCAGCCATTAATGATTCTTCTGTCCAGTATGAATAAATTGGAATTCCTATCCTTGTATCGGGTGCAGCAATTATGTGTAACAATTGTGAAGCAAAAAAGCAATAGTGAAATTTTAATATAACAATATAGGTTCTATAGAACATGATCTGCATGCATATTAATTAGGCTATGCAAATAACACAACTACTTCGGTAGCACATCATTCATGCCTGTTGAATAGGCAGTTTTCTGCTTTGCAGATACTTGAAATCTTTTACTAATCTTTCCCCAAATCCAGTAGGAGCTGCCTTTTACATTAACATGCCAGGATACACACTCACTGGATGTTTAATCTGTCTAATGGGTAAGATATATTCTTATAGTCAAGAAAGATATTTTTTAATTATTAATCAGTTAAGGAAGTCAAGCTATTGCATTTTGCTGAGATGAAGGAATATTGCATAACCCTGTACTGGCCAAATAATTAGATTTGATGTGCTATTTTGTGGATTAATCCCATAACTGAATTATTCACATGGTTTTATAGCCATGGTTAATACTCGCTGTCAAAATGGTGAGGTTCATAACAACCTCTTTCCTTCATAAGGAAGCTTCCTGTTTTTGAAACTGTTTCAGCATACTAGCTCTTACTGCTCTCTATCTGTTTAACAAATTTTTCGTTGTATTTAATTACTTTCTACCTGGAAACTGGTAAATTCCATGGAAAGCTACTTTATCATCACAAACTATATCTAAGGAACTACCACAAACATAAGTAATGTTAACATTTTGCTTTTCATCATGACTTATGTTCTGGTTCAGAGCACTGAATGCAGCATGTTTATTCTTCGTCATTAGTAGCAGTTTTATCTGTGAGAAGTGTAGATGAATTGTTAGTCTGACAGAGAAGACTCTAGCACTAGAAGTACGCATCCAGACAGCAAGGCGAATGGGTGACGTTACGGCAAAGTAGACGAGCTTCAACCAGCTCATCGGATCACTACACATCCCCAACATTAAGTAGCAAAACCCCAGAGACCTTCTGCCTGTACTGGCCAGACTTCAGATCAGAAAATACAGTCATGTGTTGTGTGGCTCAGATTGTTCACACAGTTAGTAACAGTCCAAACACTTTAATTATACTGTACAGCATGAGACCTGGAAATGTGTGTCTGTGTGTGTGTGTGTTCTCCCCAGGCTGAGCTCCAGCTTTGTACTGTCCATCTTCAGAGTGATCTATCAGACTGGCTCTGATCACTGTGTGTCCAGCTTGCTGAGTTCAGCAGAGAACTGCATCAACCTGAACAGCAGAGAGCTGGACTCTGTCCACTGTGCTGCCCTGCGCTTCACCCTCCAGCACTGCACAGCAGTCTCTCTCAGCCTGCTTTTCACCTCCATACCAAAGGCGGAGCTGGAGAGCATTGAGCCACTGCTCTAACACGTCTCCCGTCTCAGGCTTGAACTTTTCTCACAATCAGAATTTTAACACAGAACTGGTCTGTTTAGGGAGTGTTATATAAACGTTTATGTACGTTTATGTGTTTTTCACGAGTTTCCTCAAAAGTCATTTTGTGCCAGCATCATTTAGGTTTTATTGAGACTCCTGTCAGGTAATCAGCAATATCCATGGATATTTACTTCAGAATAAAATGACTTTCTGGAGGAAATTGTTAAATTTAGGTGAAATATTTATATTAACCTGAAATTAATTGCCCTGCCACTGTCTGTGTGTGTTTTGTTTTCTCCGTGTTGACAGGCTGCTGTTGCTGAGGCTGCTCCACTGCTACAGTGTCTCTGAACTACAGCAGGGGGCAGCAGCAGCAGATCTGCTCTTCGCTCTGCAGCACAGACTGGATTTCTCCTGCTGTTCTGCTCTGGACCTCACAGCAGACACACAGAAACACACACTGACTCTGAGCACTGAGGACTGCAGAGTCGTCTCCATGGTCATCCAGAGAGCGAGCTCTCACACACACACACACACACACACACACACACACACACACACACACACACACACACACACACACACACACACACACACACACACACACACACACACAGCTCACTCTACACGGCTGTGAGGGCAACTCTTCCCCATTTTACACACAGTCACCCTTCAGTAAGCCACTGACTCAACACCACACAAACTAGGGAAACATTCTGGAAAAAGGAAAATAATTTTATCATTTGAAAAAAAATGTGTGTAAATAGCATTAATGTTAGTAGTTATGTGAGTGTGTTAGTGTTTTGTGACTCTACATGTTGGAGAATGTTGAGTGTGTTCAGCAGCAATAAAGCCATGCTGCTCCAGTTCCTGTCTCTTGTCTGTGTGGGGACTGATGTGGAGTGTGTGAGACGCGCTGTGGCTCTCTCCCGGGCTCTGGGTAAGATGGTGATCCTCAGTAAGACCCGGCTGGACCAGGCCTGTAGGTCACTGGCACTGTTTCTGGAACATTCTGAAGGGCTGTCAGAACTGGACCTTAGCCACTGTCAGCTCACTGACCACTGCCTGCAGATGCTGTTCCCACACCAGCACAAAGCCCACATCCTGGAGTGAGTGGACAAGCGGGAGGAGGGATGTGTAGAGAGTCTTGATTGTTGAGTGCACAGTGAACACTAACATAGAACATAACACATTTTATTCTTTTTCTCACAATTTAACACAAAATCCGGCAGGGTGACTGAACATAGAAGCTGTGTGTGTTCATTGTAAAGCATTGTATGTTCCTTGAAAGGCTCTATATAAATGTAACTTTGCTCATTCAGTCATATCCTGTGTTCCTTCAAGGACTTAATTTTTCAAAAGCAAACAGCAAAAAGCCTGATTTTCTTGGTGATTTTATTTGGAAATGACGACCTCTCTCACTGGCTGCCTGGTTCACTGATCACTGCCTGTACTTGGCAGGATGGACCTCTGTGGTCTACAGAATATCCAGACTGCTTGTAGAAACACATGTTCTCATTAAAAAGAGAAATAAGGCATAACAGACTCTTTATGATTTACAGTTTCATGCTTGATAAATAACAAGTCATTTGTACAAGAAATGAAAGAATTGATATTTTGTTTAAAATGTCAAAATGCATAATTATCTGGCCATTAATGACTCAGGTCCACTGACACAAATATACTATTTATTGCTTTGCTTATTCATTCATTTGCTAATTCAGTCATTCGTTTATTCATTCATTCGTTCATTAATTTAATTCATTGATATATAAATCTACAGGTGTTTGTACTGCTACACGGTGATTTAGTAGAGGGAGGTGTGTTTGGGAATCCTGAACAATGTGGTAATTATAATCCATCTAATTTCAGCCTCAGTCACAATGACATCATTGATGTGTCAGCAAAGAGGATCTATGATACTGTCTCCACCAACAACAATATTCACACTGTGAGGTAACTGTGTGTGTGTGTGTTTAGGCATTTAAAATAAGGCTGTATTTATTTGAGTTTAAAATTTCAAATTTAAAAGCCTATTTTGATTTTATAGGCTCTTCAACAACAGAATTACAGGCATACAAATCTTCCTCTCAGACAAGTGCTTTGAAGTCTGGTGATGTTGATGTGTTGTTGGCACTGTAATGATGAGATTTGATTTTACTAGATTATTGGGACTATCCAAATTATATTTTTGTTTTACGTGAAAAAAATGGAATGATTAAAAAACAAATTTTAGTTATCTTATGAATTTTAAGATTACATATAAAAATCAAATACTCAAAATTTATTTATAAAGTACTTTTTAAAATTGTATTTTATTTTATTTTATTTACAACAGGTGCTATTACAAAGCAGCTTTTCAAATGTCCAAGTCCAAGCCCCCAGTAAGCAAGCCAAGGGTGACAGTGGCAAGGAAAAGCTCCCTAGAGCATGAGGAAGAAACGTCAAGAGGAACCAAGACTCAAAGGGGGTCCCATCCTCCTCTGGCTGTTTAAAGAGAGACATAAATTAAAAAATGAAATAAGCATTTAATGTTTAGTCCAACTTTCTGGAGGTTCTAGTCTTGTCCCGATAGTGTGCATGTGTCTGAGACCCAAGTCGCAAGAGAACGTCCATTAAGGGCAACAGAGAGTAGTTGGTTGGGGTGGAGGTGGTGTGGGCTACAACAGGGGACATCAGGGGATGATGGGAATAGCCAAGGCATCTGAGACAGGATGAGGCTCAGTAACATCACGACATCAGGGGTAGGTGTACCTCAGCAGAGTCCACTATCAGTCCAGTGTATTAGAGCAATGATGTTTGGTTCCTACTCAAAGAACATGTGATATTTCCAACATTCACTTTAGGTATCAATGAAGTTGTGACATCAAGCAAAGAAGGACAGTGAGACATGAGTAGACAAGCACAAGTTGGACTTATTAGGGACAATGAAACAAAACCTGAAGACAAGACAACAGAAATGAAAGCCTGAGTGAGCTAAACTGAACTGAATCAAACTCCTACCGCTATATGGACCTAGCTCTGTAATATAGTTGAAACTGTAAGTTGCTATAGATAAGCGTGTCTGCCAGATGTCTGCTCACATTAAGCAGTGCAGTTGTGCAGTGTGAACATGACATCTGTCTTTTACAGCAAAATCTAATTATTTTATTATTCTTTAAATGTCTTTAAATGTCTTCATGGTCTAGCAACTCATAATGGCATTAGCACTTGAAAGCAAAAAAAAAAAAAAAAAAAAAAAAACCAACAGCAAAACAAAAACATCTCAAAACACACTTATTGCATTGAGTTCTGTTTAGATGACTTTTGATTTTATATTAACACATCTACTGTTATCTATTTACCTTTTCCTTTTATCATTATATATGTCATTTTATTTTTTATCCTTTGGGCAATTAGTCTCTTCTCAATGCGTTTTATTTTTTGTGTGCAGAGAGAAGGGGTAAGAAGATGCATATACAGAGGTCTGGACTAGCCGTGCTGTCAAAGGTTAGGGGAAATGAAATAAATAAATGTTCCAAAATGTTTTTTTAAATAGTTTAGTATCCAACATTTTAAATTCTAACATTTATGGTTACCCCCAGCAGTGATCAGTGGTAGCTCAGTGGTTAAGATACTTGACATGTAGTCAGAAGCTTACCAGTTCCAGCCCTACTGCTGCCAAGTTGCCACTGTTGGTTCACTGAGCAAGGCCCTTAACCCTCAATTGCTCAAGATATACTCACTCGTAAGTCACTTTGGATATAAGTATCAGGTAAATGTATGATTGTGTTTTTTATAATCTTGTACACATAAATGTCATATTCAACCAGAATATGTAAAACACACTGTCAAATCGTGTTTATAAAAATACGTTTTAGTTTTAATTTTCTATAACTTTCTATAACTTCATGTCACTTATGTTGATATGGTTGTTGGCTCAGACAACAATGGCCACAAGAGGGAGACAAAGAGCTTCCCTAGTAATCAATGAAAACAGGAATACCCTGTAACTGTATGCTATACTATTCTTTTATTTTATATTTTTCCTTGATGTCCACTTACAATGTTTGCATGGCTTTATGTTCCAAAAATAATCATAATCTATTTTACACAAATATTTTCCAACCTGTTTATCTTGTAGAATTAAATAGGACATGTATTACATGACGAATAAAGAATTCTGCGCTGCATACACTTAGACATTGGTAATATAACTTGCAGTTATATAACTTCTAGTGAAAATCCTTGAAGCAGTCAACACCATCATCTGAGTGAGCTCCATTTAACCCTCTGAAGTTAAACAAAGAATTGCAGCTAAATGTGTGAACATTATCACATGTGTCACTTCATAACAAGTTAAGCTTCATAATAGGTCACGAAGTCAAGAAAATTCATACCTAAGCATTACTTTGTTTGATATGTTTATGGATGTATTTGGGTATAACCAGGTCATTTGCCTGTTTTTATGTATTGATCTGTATTGCTCCAAAAAACTACTCACGTCTTCCAATGTTCTTGATCCTCACTTCTAAGAAATAGTAAATGGACTAATCCTAGTTGTGGATAAGTATAAGACTAAACAGCTGTGAACTAATTCCACACGAGGGGAGTCATCACTGGAAAGGTGTTCTGGTGCGAGGCGTGCAGTGGTCCCTGTCCTGCGAACACAGAGAGACACAGAGGCGAGATACCAGTTAAAAAGGTTTGAGAAAGTACATCCTCCACTGACAAGATTCTGTTGTTTAAATGTAAATGGAACAGGTCTGCTCCTTCTCTCAGCCAATATAGAAACAGCTAACTGCACTACAACAAGTACACAAGGTGTAATGAACTTGCTATGAGAATGAACTCAGTAAGTAACTCAAAAAGGAAAGGAGCTTCTCCTTCCTGTTTTCTTTGTTCTCTTCTTGTTAGTGTTTGTATTTGCTCTTTCAAAACACTCCTGCACTCATTCCTCACACTAAAACATGAACCTGGTGTTGTTTACACAGTGACTTGGTGTGAGGCATCTGATCCACGATTTCCCCCTGGGGTCACAGGTCTCGTTTGTCGCCTTTTTTTTCTCCTTAAGACAAAAACAAATTAAAATAAGAGCAGAAAAACTGAGCAGAAATAAACAACTATTAAAATTCTAGATGCACTGTGGAATGTTCAGAGAAAAACAAGACACTCCAGTCTCTATTGTATTTAATATGTGGTATTTAACTGTCAATATGGGGACATTACGACAAGGGAGTGGGCTCAGCTGACCTGTCTATGATTTTATTATTATTATTATTTTTAATCCTAGTCTTTGATTAAGTTAAGGAATTTTTCTTTCAAAGAAAAGAAAAGGAATGGAACATCTGAAACACAAACAGAAAAATAGGTATGCATTTATCTAATAAACTAATGACTACGATTAGGTGAGACAAGTTTTAGGATATAATAATAAGTGTATAATTTCCATCACACTTTTCACCTGAGTCTCCTGTGTTTCTGAATAAAAGAAAGTAATATAACACAAGCAGTTATACAATTTCTGAAAGCCATATTATTTAGAAATAAAGAAGAACTTGGTTATTATTTGGTTATTAGGACACATGAGGAAAGCATTTTAGTTGCATTCATTTAGCCAAAGACATCCATGACTGAAACAAGCTTCCTGTCACCACTGACCACCCTCCTAGCGTTCATGTCTCCACGGTTTCCCTGTCTAGTGTCTTTATTTTGATTTACTCCCTTGTTGTGGTTCCATTCCTTCGTTTCGTTTTCTGCACCCCTCATAATTTGCACTTGTGTCTGGTTTAATGCTCATGTGACCATGTTTTGAAGCCCTGTTTTAGTTTAGTCTTGTTGCTATTTATTGTAAGTCCAGCTGCTGTTTGTTAATCGAGGCTTCCGTGCATGTGAATATAAGCCTGAATGTTTATCCTCGCCCCAATGTTATAGCCTGCATCCCTGGTTTGTCTTCGTGCACTTTTCTTTACTTTAGTTTATCGTGAATTCTCGGACTCTCCATGTTAATAATTTGACCCTGGACTTTGGATTTGCCCCTAATAAATCTCACTCTTTTCCACACAATGCGTCCGCCTCCTTACCGCTCATCGTTACACTTCCCCAACCTGCTATATTTACATTAAAACTCCGTCAACAGCAGTCTTTAACGTTGAGGGGTTTTTTAATCTGTGTAAAATTACATAATTTCTGCTGTTTCAGAAGTGAAGGATTTGCGTGCTCTAAATTTTCATCATGCCAATGCACAGAGGTTTTGGTATGGAGATTTTATCCCGATCTATAGGAGCAAGTGTGATGGACTATAACGTTGACGAGAAAGAAACCATCCGTTTCCCCGCCGTTTATGTCCATAGATGCTGCTATTACCAAAACTAGTACTGCGCTGATTCTTAGAGGACGGTTGATTTGACCGGATGTCGCAGCAGTACGGCCGACTACTCCTGATCATAACGTATTCATGACAACTCAGCCCTTTTTACGACTGAGGTGCTCACACGACAACGCGTGATCTTGCACCTTTTATGTGTTTTAAGAAAAACGCTCAGTGTTTTAAAGTGCAGCAGCGAATTTTCCTCTAACGCGTTACTAAGCTCTGTGAGCAGAGTAATTTCTCCCATTGTGTTGAAATGAACAGGTGTCTGTTAAACTCATTCATGAGCGTATTTTAACGCGCGTTCAATATCGTCCGAGCTGTAATCTTTTGAATTCTGTAACCATGCGGCGTCATACGTATAACATTCTAGTCGCGTGGTGTGATAGCAACTGCTAGTCAGAATAAACAAGACAAACAGTAGTAGAAACATTTAAAAAAGATACGATTAAAAAAGTGAGATGCATTTTTGGCAGAACAGCGTTCATCCTTTTGAAGTTAGTTGCAGCAATTCTCCCACTTTAGAGCCGACCTACATTGTAAGACATCCTCCTGTTGAGCTGGATATCAGTGTGTTAAGCAGGTTTCTGTTTTGTAGGAGGACGGTAAGCAGCTGGAAGATTCCACCGTGTCAGCGCATCGTAGAGTGAGTTATCAACACAGCTGGCGACTGTTACAACTAACACACCACTTTAAATTTTGATATGAGCCCTTTTTAGATAGAGATTGCCTTTTAGGGATTGGAATGAGGCTCTGCAACATCTCAGATTGAAAAATAAAGAAAGAACGCAGAGAAGAACAATAACTATATATATATATATATATATATATATATATATATATATATATATATATATATATATATATATATATATATATATATATATATATATACTCTTTGTCGGCTGAAGATACCGAATACACATTGCTGGGTCATATGTCTCTGTATGTTCCAAATGGGAATCCATAAGGTGGAGGAGGAGTTGAGCAAAGAGACCCTGGGTGAATGTCGGAGAAAGACATGGGAGGACAACCGACGGAAGGCTGCACGTGTGGGGCGGTGTCTTGGAGGTCTAGACCTCGAGCTAGCAGTGCGAGAACTGCAGAGGGAGAATGTGGAGATCAAAGCTGAACTGAGAAGGCTGAGAGCACAGCTTGAGAAAGTAGGAAAAGAGAAACACTTAGTTACACTGCAGTGCACATCCAATGAAGCAATGTTCTGCTATACACAGCAGATGGTTTTAGACTGAAATAAGGAACTATAATTAAAGTCCAGGTAAATAGTGAGCATAAATGTATTAGGGCATATCAACAAATGGATTGCCTATGGCACTACAATATCACTTACATTATATTTTTGATAGTGTATCAAAGTGTGTGCACATGCATGTATTTAATAGTGATGCTAAATTAAATGCTTTTTCACAGTTGGAAAGCCCAAGGCCCAGTTTCCCCCTGGAGTCTCCCAAACCACGAGACAACAGGTTTCCCTCACTCTCCCTCAGACAGCCTACCAGATTTGCACCTGGTGAGCCCCACTGGTTCCAAGAAGCCCCATCATCCAGACCCTACAGGCCTTGCCGTCCACTACTGCCTCACTCAGATGTGAGGCCAGCACCAAATGCACAGGAGAAACAGTTCAAGGAGAAAAAGACACATGGGAAGAAGAAACTGAAACGTCATCAAAAAGACATAGAGCAGACATCGAAAGAAGCGAATGGAGCCTCGGAAGCAAGAACATGTGAGAAGAAGAGATTTCGAATTAGGATTGTATGGAAAGGATTTAAAGGAATTAAGTCTTTCTTTCAAAAATAGCTGTATGGTATAGAATTTCATGTCCTTTCCATATTAACATAACTTTACTCCTTTACTGCATGCAATAAGCCTGCCAAAATAATTTTCCAGGCATTTTTCATAGATATTTAATTGATTTATAATATGAATGTCTAACTTCTCATTTCAAAATGTGCTTATTAGTTCATGTCTGTTTTATAATGTAAATAAAGATATTTTCTTAAATAGGTGCAAAGTCTGGCATCATCTTAATAGGTACAGTTGCATCATTTAAGTCCATTTAAGTTCCAAGTAAGATCATGTCATGATTTATTGACAAAATATTAAAAATGTATAGTTTTGAAAGGATTAACAGCTCAACATTTATTCAGTAAGAGGTTCAGGAGTAGAAAAAATGTTAAGAAGCCCCCTAGTCCCCCAGTCCCAGAGTCACATGCGAGGTTTAACCATCAAATATTAAAACCCTGAGAAATGTTCAGTCTGAGATCTGAATGAATAGTTTAAGGAAGATATTTGTCCAACCGTCCATGTTCTGTCACAAAAATGGGGTTGCGGTCTGGACCTCCTTGACACCAAGAATCGTACAACCGTTTCCCTTTGTAGATGATGAATCTGCCCAACAACATTCCCAGTGATGTGGACGGTTATCTGTTCCCTCCCAATTCCACCTGTAGTCTGCTACATAATCTTACAGGATTTGTCATGGAACAGTGACAAATCCTGTCTCATCTACATTGTAGATATTCTGGGGTTTTGTTGTGAAATCTGTGAGATAAGCATATCAAAGCAGTGGGTGAATATTCCAGTATCAGATGAGGTCCTCACTGTAGCCACAGGAAACTGTTCTGATTTGTGAATGGTCTGCTCAGGATGATCTCACATAAAATAATAAAATCATTTTCTCCCATTGGGGAAAGGGCTCTCAATTCCACTAGCCAGATTATAATCCAGAACAAGATGTAAAACATCTGTTTCAGTAAAGCTCCAACCCCAGTCACACATGACCTGCCAGGATTGTAAGAACACATGGACACATTAGCCTAAGCCATTTTATGATCACATCGTAACTTCATATTTGTCATTCATTTATTCCATCAAACAGCATTTATTTTGCATATCATAATTTCTTACTTGCAGCCAGTACAGTGAAAACTGATGCAAGTTTGTACTTGAAGGAACTCCTCATTAAAACACTCTAAGGTCATCTTAAATGGAGTGTAGTGGGCTTAAATGGTTTCAAAGCGACTAATGGTGAAAATAGACAATGTGTTCATTTTTAAATAAAAGATATATTTACATGCATGGAGCCTAAATATTACGTGGACTAAGAATCATATTATTATTTTGCCCACATACAGAAATATTAATTTATTCTAATTCAAGGATTGCTTGTTGCCTATGGTTGGCATGCTTTTTGTAGTGCTGTATCATTTAAACCCACCTTTTAAAGAATCAAATTTTTGAAAATATTCAGATGTCCAGAAACTAGATGTCTGCTTATTTGTTAATATGTTAATGTAATTAGAAAACTGTGTACACACGTGGTAATGTTTAAATATAGGTGTATCTGCCAGTGAAGTTTATGCTTTGACCTTTAGATTAGCTGTAATGCTGAGACAGGCAGGGCAAGACACAAGCGTGTTGTCGAACTTTGTTTATTAGGAGGAGCAGAAACATTATCCAAGAGCATGTTACCAGAATACATGATAAACAAAAAACAAAGTGAGGCTAACCAGGAAGAAGAAAACATAGAGGTAAAAGTAAGATAACACAGATATTAAGAACACGGGAACGGAGAACAATATGGAAAACGAACAGGCAGAGAAAGAATACATATGGTAGAACTCCAGTGTAGTGATGGGATGTTAGATACTGAGGCATCAAAGCTCACTATTGCAAAGCACATTGATTCAACACTGTATTGAAGATTGTATCAAAGTTACTATTAGCATATGACTAATGAGGTCTAAGCATCAAACGTCGTCTAAACACTGGATGAAGTGGCACTGTTTCACGGGTCTGGCACTGTCCTATAACTTGCAGGCTATAAGAGACTGTAAAATCTCCAGACATCTTTTTCCCACAAAATTTGAAATATGGAAAATATGGAAGCAAATCTTTCCATATGAGGATAAATAACATAAATTGATCAAGTACCATTTCTTAATACACAGAAATTAAAGCATTAAAATCTCATTTGACATAATATAAATGCAGTTACCAAAAAGTGGCTGAAAATAAGCAGGAAACTGGGCGTGTTATAAAAACTTATATACATTTACATACACTTATATATTCATTTATGTGTGTTTTGGAAAGTTTCCAAGATGTCATTTTGTGCCAGCATTGTTTAGGTTTTATTGAGACTCCTGTGTCAGGTAATCAACATATTACAGTCCATGGTAATTGGTAAATTCGGGTGAAATATTTATATTAATCTGAAATTAACTGCCCTGCCACTGTGTGTGTGTTTGTGTGTGTGTGTGTGTGTGTGTGTGTGTGTGTGTGTGTGTGTGTGTGTGTGTGTTTTGTTTTCTCAGTGTTGACAGGCTGCTGCTGAGGCTGCTCCACTGCTACAGTGTCTCTGACCTCCAGCAGGGGGCAGCAGCAGCAGATCTGCTCTCTGCTCTGCAGCACACTGGACTTCTTCTGCAGCTCTGCTCTGGACCTGACAGCAAACACACAGACACACACTCTGACTCTGAGCACTGAGGACTGCGCAGTCGTCTCCATGGTCATCCAGAGAGCTCACACATACATACCTACATACACACACACACACACACACACAGCTCACTCTGCATGACTGTGAGATAGAGGAGGCTGGAGTGGAGTTACTCTTCCCCATTTTACACACAGTCACCCTGCAGTAAGCCACTGACAAACAATTTAACACAATATCCAGCATGTGACTGAATGTAGAAGCTGTTTGTGTTCATTGGAAAGCATTGTATGTTCTTTGAAAGGCTCTATATAAATGTAACTTTGCTCATTCAGTCATATCTTGTGTTCTGTCAAGGACATTTTTTTGAAAAAAAACAGCAAAAAGCCTGACTTTCTTGGTGATTTTATTTCTCTTACTGGCTGCCTGGTTCACTGATCACTGCCTGTCCTTGGCAGGATGGATATTGTGTGTCTCTGAAAATGTATTAATATTATTAGTATGTGCCTAACGCTCCTCTCTATTCCAAAGCTGACCCGATTTCCATAATTCTCGTATTGCATAAGACATTTATTTCCATTATATGTTTTAGCAATCAGGTGGTCATTTTTCTTTTCAACAGTTATTGGCGGGATCCAATAGATCCAAAGTCAAACGAGTACGCACATCATGTGTTGAACCCATCCATAGTATTTTTCTGCTTATCTAATATGCCAATATTTGCTTGTAACCATCCCACCAAGTCCTAAGAACACCCAAACCTAAATGCTTAGTAACTACAGTAAAGCTTGTGTCAGTGTCTTAATTTATATTCTGCATTAGTTCATCAAATGGTTATTTATTGAGAGTGAGTCTGTATTTTGTATTTGAAAAAAAAATAAAACTGTCAGCATTAAGCAGCTTTGTTGTCTGGTTTGAAGGCTGTGGTTGTGCTATTTTTCTGGCCTTTCTGGTCAACTAATTTCTGTACCCAGTCATTCCATCAAGGGAGGTGTGTTGCTATTGAAATGTCTAAATTCCTTCATCTAGGGAATTCATGACATACATTAGAATTACATTTATTATAGCTGCAGGTGGCAATTAAAGGGTCCAATCATTTTATCACATCTGCACAACTTGGTTGCTGATGACATGCCATATTAAGTTCACCAGCCTTTGTGGTTGGTTTTGACATTTTGTTTCCAGGAATGTTGTATTTTGAAACCAATCTCTCAATTTTCTCTGCTGAATTGCTTTATATAAACATTATTTTTCTGATTCGACATGATTAAGAAATATAGTTCCCCCACAAGGTCAGTTCACCCCAAATGTACTTGCATTCACAGTATGTTCATATACACCATTGAAGTTTGGTGATAATCTAACACTATGGCTAAGTTTTAGCCTATTAATAAAAATCCTGCTCTTGGGGATTGATAGTTAAATACACATATTTTTGATCATTATTTACAAGAAGATCTGCATTTTTTACATTTAAAAGGTATCTCTAGATCAAAAGGTCACTGACTTGTTTGAAAGGTGCATTTGCCCAACTAATTTAGGTATCAAAAATCAGGCTAAAAAAAGATTTACAAAACGTATTGAACTTTTTTTATGAAATAGTCACAAAGTATTGCACTGTATAAACTGCATTTCTCATGCACAATTGGTACACAATGGGATTGACTCATTTTTCTTTTTTTAAATACCTTTTCATATGTCAGAGGGGCTGTTGGCAAAAATGTCCTATAATTGCCATGCTAGCTCAAAGTCCATAAATCAATACTCATGTCAAGTTTCATAAGAATTACTCAAAGAAGTCTTAATTTTTTTTCAGCTGTTTTGAATGAATCAGTACACCTTGGAAGGATTGATAGGTATGTAGGGGCCATATACCATACAAATATCAACATGTTTCAGTCTCATCAATATTTTGATACCAAATTTGTGAAGATTGGAGAAAGGTCCTACGACTAGTGTGTTACAGTTCATCAGCAACATAAAAAGTAGTAGGATATTTAAATTTAAAGTAATTTCTACAAGAATCAACGTTATAGCAGTCCACTGAAGCCAGTTCTATGATTAGCCAATTACTTGAAAAACATTAGCCAATGTTTGAGTCATCCTTAGGAATCCTTCAGCTTGCTTACAGAAGCAGTATGCAAAATTTCATCTTGATCAGAAGAGCAGTCGTTGAGAAACAGTTATTTGCAATATTATAATGCCCCATATTGACAAAACTGCTACATTTGGTAAGCTACCTCAAAGTCAATACTGGTATAAGTCTTTTAAATTTCATGAAATCTGAACATGTCCTTCAGGAGTGACAGCTAGTTAAAGTTAAAGTTAAAGCCTGACCTTTGTACTACTAATTTGTACTACTAATATTAGACTGGAATAGGACAACTGTATTTTTTATGTCAGGTTTTTGTTTAAATAATTATTGAGATTCAGACTCTTGCAAATATTTTGACACCAATTTCACTCAGATTGTGTGAAAATCCTAGGACAGGTTTGAAATTAGCAAAAAGAAATTAAAAAACAAACAAACAAAAAAGTGAAATCTAATGGGCAGAGCCTATCTGAATTCACGAGAAGCCAAGGAAGAATAAAATAAAAAATAAATAATATTATTTCTATATTCACCTCTGTCTTTTCTTTTGAACATCTGCAAATGTTAAATATAGTTTTGTCTGCAGTTCATAAAGGAAAAAGCAAAAATACATTAGAGTCAGAACTTGTTTCTTTGTCACACAGTTTTATTATTTTTTTTGAATTATTGCATTGTCTTTTAGCACACGTTGGCAAATGTGTCCATCCTCTTGTCGATTGTCCTTGGACTTGTCCTCGGCCTCACACAGCCAGGTGAAAAAGGCTGTCACGGAATTGAGGGCCACACCTTTGCCTCTTGTTGTGCTTGGACAGCAGCTGCTGGTGCACCTTCCTCTGCTCCTCCTGCTCCTCAAGTTTGGCCTCCTTATGAATCTGCTCAATGGTCTTGGGCCCGTGGTCAGCTCGCCGCGACACCCAGTTATTCTAGAAAAGCAAAATCAGCAGATGCATACTTTTGCATCACCATGCGCTGGAATGGCAAACACAAACACAGGCAGAGTCTCTAACCAGTCGCAGGTCAATGACGTCCTGGAGCAGGAACCGAATGCGTGAAGAACCCCTCCTCTCCTTCACTGTCTTTTCTATATATTTAAAGTAATGATCCATTTTTGGCTGAGAGAGAGAGAGAGAGAGAGAGAGAGAGAGAGAGAGTGTAAGAGAAACGTCGACAAATTTCAGATATTCTTCACCTTTCGATTCGATCAGGTGTGCTCTCAGCTGAACTCATGTCGCAAGACGTTTATGACTCTTATGTAAACCCTGCTGCCTTGCACGTTGGTCAGTGCTGTAAAGCAGTTCACTGCCACTGTGGGTGTAGCTGTGCTGTCATCAGCTGCGCTTGGCTTTGGGGAATCCAGGGTGCAGCAGCAGGAGGCGGCAAACGTGGAGGAGGCTGTGAGAGCAAAACCTTCTAACAGCTGACCAGTCCTCAATAAAAGCCTTTCATTTTGTCAGCTGTAGTAGGAGCAGAGCTAACAACCACACTAACAACTTCACTAAACAACATGAACTTGGACACTTTCAAAATCATTGCCAAGGCCTAATAATACACTGATATCAGCACAGCATGCTAGTCGCACTATAGATGATGATCCTAATTAGTTGGCTACCCTGTAGTCAGAGTGCAGGCAACAGGCAAGCAACAGAAAACACTGACGGCAAAACTTTTATAAACAACATTTCAACATGCTTGTTTTTTGGTTAAAAGCGTGCATGGAAAAAAAAACAAAATAAAAAAGAACAAGAAACTTGAACACAAATAACTGTCACACTAGTTGGTGACTGAACTGTCAACATCACAACTGCCATTCCTACTAGAGACAAAATTGACAGTCAATATACAATATCCAAAACTTCTTCATCCAGTTTCGATGTGTAAAGTACTTGTTGTGAAAAACGCAACACAGACCAAATCTGGACAAAATCCGCACAGCCGCTGCACTGCACACTAGCACTCATCTACACATGCGCCGTAAACCTTTACATGACATATTAAAGATAAACCGATGCAAGTGCTGAGCATCTGCTGAGAATATTAAATCAACCCAGACCAGGCCCGCGGCCTGCTTACCCTGGCCTTCTCCAAGTCCAGGTCTTTGCCGATGGCTGTGAGGAGGTGGCACAGACGCTCCAGGCTCTCCTCGCTGTGGTTCATGAACAGCTTGACCACACAGTCGTGCATGATGGCCTCCGACAGCATGTGCAGCTTGAACA
Organism: Electrophorus electricus; assembly: GCF_041902795.1. NCBI lineage: Eukaryota > Metazoa > Chordata > Actinopteri > Gymnotiformes > Gymnotidae > Electrophorus > Electrophorus electricus. The sequence continues at coordinate 191,573 of NW_027658412.1, forward strand.
GCTCCCCGATGAACTTGATGTTACCGATGGACCTCCTGTGGGCCTTGTCCTTCGCCTCCTCCAGATCCTCCTCCAGCCTCTCCCGCTCGCTGGCCTTGCGAGGAGTAACCAGAACAAAGACAAAAGCAAGAAACAGCGCGTTTGGACCCGATAACGACCAGGCCGCCTCCCAGCACTGCTGCCGATTTCAGTCCCCTTTCTCCTGATCTGTGGGTTGGTGAGTCGGGTAAACTAGACAGGAGTGCTGCTTACTGAAGTGGCCGCTTCCAGCTGGTGCCGCAGCTTCTCCAAAACATCATCGTTGACCTTGTCCTTCTCAAACTCCTTCTGACAGCGGTTCAGCAGCAGCTTTTGGAAACCCACAGTGCTGGTGGGCTTGTCTGCCATGGGCACTTTTAACTACACAGGAAAGACATGTAGGAGAAACACTTGGGTATAAGACAGTGTTGAGAGTTCTGTTACTAAATAGAAGCTGATTAAAGCTCCATGTCAGTTTAGAGTGGTTCAAACAGAGTTCACTTCTGTGTGGCATTTGCCTTTGTATGGAACTTCAGCAGCAATGTATGGGAACATGTTACTCACCATAGCCAGGCAGCTGCACATATTGCCATAGACCATAGAGAAGCTGGGCTCATCGATGGCTTTTTCAAAAACCAGATCAACCACGCCTTTGAGGCGCTCCTCTGTGTCGATGGTGAGGTCCATCACCTGCTTCATCAGCTGGTTAAACATCTGCGGTGTCAGTTTGTTCAGGATACTGCGCACCTTCTGGAAAAGCTCCTGGAGAGGAAAACAGACTACCGACTAAGCTTTCCATTACAAAGATCCCAATCTTTTGTTAAATTCAGCAGTTCTTCCACATAATGACTAACTCCTCACTTTCACCAAATATTTACTCTGCCATTTGGAACTTCCTCATGAACAAAAATCACTCAACTTTGCTATATAGACCGATAAAGGCATCATACATCAATCACACTTTCCGAGAAGTGTAGCACTGGCAGCAAACAGTTTATCAAATCTTATCAACTAAAACCCCTCATGTGCTCCAAATTCAAATTAAAAGAAAACCCATTAGAACCAGCTACAAGAATTTTAGATTTAATCAATATATAACTCCTACAAACAAAAAAAATATATACATAATAACCAAATCTGATCCAATAATAACCCTACCGACCAGACAATGCAATGAAGATCTGTCAATCTCTCCAAATGCTGAATTGCACACAAATTTGCAAGAATATTTTTAACACAACCACTGGGTGTTAACCTATAATATATACAAGATCATCCACAGAATACACTACAATATCTACAATACTCTCTCACCAAAATCAACACCACAATCAACACAAGGAACAACAAGCACACAAGATCTGGTCCTCAGTATCATCACACCCCCTGTTTACACTAGAAACCAATGTCCCCCTGCATAGCTACATTCGTGCACACTCCCCGCACACCCACCCAATTAAACAACGACTCTATAATTTAAATATCCAATTCTTGAAGAGCATATCGCAAAAAAAATTAAGTAGCTTTCAAGACCACCATAACAGGCTGTGACTCTGAAATCTGAAAACAGGGCACAGCGGAGTGAGGTGCTGACCTGAGTTTTCTGGGTCTCGGGGTTCTGGGTGTTCTCCCTTTTCCTGCCAGGTTTCCAGGCATTCTCAGCCTTCTTCAGCTGCACCTCGTCATTCACGGACACGTTGGTAATGATCTTGCGGGGAGGCAGCCGTCTCGGGCCTACACTGAGCAGCTGAAGCAACGAATGGGTGCTCTTTATTATGGGCGGTAACAATGTCACAAAGACCTCGGTCACATAAGATGACCAGGCGCTCATTCATTTGTGACAGAAGAGAAGGGATGAGCGGAGAGACCCACCGGTGCACCCCTGCCTCCAGGAATTGCCCTGCTGAAGTCTGCAGAGGCTGGGTTGAAGCCTGGGTCTCTGGCGATAATGCGAGGGCCCACCTGCTGCAGGGGCAGCTTGTTTTGTTTGATCTAGAAAACAACAGAGTCAAGTCGAAGTCCATCAGCCCCTCTCCATGGAATGGTTTTAAAGGTCCCCTAAGGCCAATGTTTTAGCAGGCTTACCTTGTCCAGTACCACATCAGAGATGGGAGGAAGCCCCTCTGGCTTCTGCATGCACGCAGGCATGAACTGGAAGGCCAACAGGAAGTCTCTATCATACTGCCTCTTCCCATCCTTCAGCTCTGGCTCTGCATGCAGAGAGGGGTACAGTGAGCACCTGGAGAGAGGAATCACCTCTCTGTCAGGACACTGGGCCTGCCCCACAGGAGTGTCCTCTTTTGGCTTCTTCCAGGTGTTGGATAAACTAATAGCTGTAAATCATAACAAATCAGTCTGGTGTCTTTTTAGTGTCCTAACATAGCATGTCATGCATGTGGTTATTTACCTTGACTCAAGCTTTGCCTAAGATTGGACTGTAAAATGGGCTCCACTTTATCCTCCAGCAAGACCTCTGGCTCCTTCCCAGTCTCTTTCAGCTCTGCCCCAGTGGAGGCTCCACAGGCCTGGACTGCCTCTATAACAGCCTGGCCTGGGAGAGTGAGGCCTGAAGGAGCAGCAGTGCTGGAAGGCAACGAGGGCGTCAGCGTGCCTGAGGCAACCGCCTCTCCGGCTGCTGGACTTGCAGCCTTCGCCGGACAGTGGGCCTCCAGGGCCAGGCCGACATTGACATTCCCCTGCTCTGCTACCTGGCTGTTCAGCTGCTGGGATTTGAGGTAGAAAATGCGAGGATAATGAGGGTGTGGACATAAAAACTAGCAAAAGACGGAAAAGATGGAGAGAGAGAGGGAGAGAGAAAGAGAGAGAGAGATACTGCACACACATGCAGAAGAAGGGGAATGGCAATGAGGGTGGGGGGGTGAGCACAGCACAGCACAGCACAGCACAGCATAATTAGAGAAGTGAGTAGAGAAAGAGGCAAAGAGAGAGAGAGATGAAATGAGAAAGCACAAGAGGGCAAAAGATCCAGCCGCAAAGGCACAAAATGTGTGTGTGTGTGGAGGTGGGGGGGGGGGGGGTGAAGACACAAAGACAGCAAGAGACAGCAGACAAGCATGGGGTGCTTAAATAAATGGGCAGGAGAAATAGAGAAAGAGAGGAAAGAGGAACACTGTTAACATTTAGGGAAAGAGGACACAAAGTAAGTGCAACAGAGCAGTAGTGAGTGTTCCCTTTACAGAGAAGCCTTTCCTCAGAGGAGCTGAGGTGCTCAGGGTTTGGCTGAATCCTTCTTACAGGGCCTTTACGTGGGCTGTCTGTGTAGAGGGAACACGAGGGAAGATCAGGAGGATTCGAGTGGCTGTGAAGGAGAACTAAGATGGAGGCAGACAAAAGAACAGGCACGGCAAGTCGGAACATCAAAACACATCTGAGAAGCCTTCTTAAATCAGAACAGCCACAATCACACAAGCTACTGGAACCAGTCAAATATGACGGAGGAGGGTCAACGGTGTGACCGAATCACTGAAGAAGGAAGAGAGAATGGCCGGAAATCAAACTACACCATCAGATTTTGTTGCTGATTGTATGATGCTTTTAATAGGACAAGACAATGAAAGCCAGCCAAACAACCAAACAATCAGCTCAGAGCTTATTATGAGGGAGGACTAGATGAGAGAGAACTTTGACCTGTGGAGTGGATCACGCGAAGCAGCGGCCTGCAGCCGATCAGGGGCTCGGGCTGCGGGACTGAATGGCTTACCTGTGGAGCAGTAGGGGTAGTGCAGGGACGTCCCACTGGTGGGCTTGTGTTCTGGCTAATGCCTACTCCTGACATGATCTCCTCTGTGATATCCTTGCCATCCTGGTTAGGGTCTCGGATACGGATCTTAGCGAACAGCAAGTTATTTGCATCTAGTCAATCCACAATTAAATTAATTTCACCTCTGAGGCATGGGGAATACTCACTGTTTTCTTTAGCCTCTTAGTGGGTGGAGGCTGCTGAGCTGTATGCACTATTATGGATGGAGATTTGGTGTATATGATCTGGCCAGGATAGTATGAAGGCCCTGCCACTAGTGGTGACCAAAAAAAAGCACTGGTTTCAGTTAGAGAGCAAAAGAAAAACCAGTTTCAGCCAGCAGGAATACCCAGAAGAAAGGTCTCTTTATCAGTGAGAGCACGCATGTAGGTTTCCCAGGTGGGGGTAGAGAAAGCGAAGTCCAAACTCACCATATGCTAGTGGGCAGTCTGCAGGAAAGAGCCCAGGGTAGAATGTACTGGGTCCTGTGGGCTGGACGGAGTACTGCTGGGGATGTCCCACGTAAGGAAGGCCACTGTGGTGATACTGAGAATGAAACAGAACAGCAGAGGTAAAGGGCCTAGCACCAGACATGGCCATTCATATAGGACACTCCTAAAAGAGATATTCAAAGCAGTAAACAAACAAAAAATACAAAAACATTTAGTTTTTACACTGAAAAAAAACTAAACTAGAACTTCTCATTTCTGCTTCCAAGATAAAACATATTTCTATCTACACATTTTAGGAGCAGTTTATTTA